>NW_028318579.1:1126666-1287500 GCF_062004578.1 Staurois parvus | reverse complement strand
TCACTAATAGAACTCCATACTGCTATTATTTTGAACACGCCCCTTTCAATGAGTGATTCAATGACACAGAATCAGCAGCATGCATGTCATGCCTGTTGGGTCTGTTGGATTTCTATTACTCTACTACACCTGCTAGCAAATTATTTGCCATGTAGAAATATCATTTCCACCAAAAACAGTGATTGATCCGGTTAGTGATGTCTGACTGCTATTATTTTGAACACAACTGTATATATATATATTTATTTATTTATTTTTTTTAATATATTTTTAAATATATTGAATATGGCCAAAATTGTGGTATTTCAAATATATATCAATATATTTGGGAAGAATATTTTTAAAATATATTTAAAATGTCTTTTTCTGCCATTTGGGATGCTTTACACATGTGCGATTCGTTTCGTTATGAAAGAAAATTCAGACGAACGTTTCATTATTCAGAGATTTGGATGTATCTGAATCCCAGAAATTCAAAATGACAAAAATTAAGATTTTTACATGTATGTAAAAAAAAAAAACTTGATCTGGAGCCCAATTGGTTAAGTGCAATAAAGAGAAGAGTCAGGTCACCGACTTGGCTGTACGATCTCAGAAGGGCTGGTGGTGCCCTTTTAGAAGGGCTCTAGGCACCTTTAGGGGGTTCTGAAAGATAGGAGGTGGAGGCAAGATTCCTGATCATGTGGTCACTGTGATTGGCTGTCACAGCAGTCTGCCTTAATCTACAGTTGAAAATGCACACCAATCAGCCACAGATAGGTAAAGTGAAGAACACTGATTATCTCCTGACAATGGTACCTGAAAGTTGGTGGGACATATTAGGTAGCACGTGAACATGTTGTCCCTGAAGTTGATGTGTTGAAAGCAGAAAAAATGGGCAAGCTTAAGGATCTGAGCAAGTTCGACAAGGTCCAAATTGTAATGGCTAAATGCATCTATTGTGGGATGTTCCTGGCCTGAGCCATAAGTGGTCCAAGGAAGGAAAATTGGTGAACTGGTGACAGGGTCATGGGTGGTCAATGTGCATCAATGTGAGAAAGGTGTCAGAACACACAGAGCATCACAGATTACTGTGTATGGGGATGTGTAGCTGCAGACCGATCAGGGTGCCCATACTGACCCATGTCCCCAGCCAAAAGTGCCTACAAATGGCAAAAGGGGCATTAGAGCTGGACCACAGTGCAATGGAAGAAGGTGGCCTGGTCTGGTGAGTTCACAAATGGTTAGAGGAACACATCAAGTTCGAGATGTTGATTTGGCCTTCAAATTCTCCGGATCTCAATCCAATCGAGCATCTGTGGGATGTGCAGGAAAATAGTCTGATCTGTGGAGGCCCCACCTTGCAACTTACAGGAGTTGAAGGATCTGCTACTCATGGCTTGGTGCCAAATATATAAATATGTACCATATATATATATATATATATATATATATATATATTAATTACACACACACTAGCTGTCTGACTGTATGGTATTCCGTTGTATTTAATGGAGAACCTACAGACTTGTTGATTTTAGATGGGGGTTGAGAAACATTGCTCTAGATTATCCCCAGTGGGGGAATATTTGTCATTTGAAACTGTATCTTTCAAGGGAGCCTTACAGTCCTTGGATCACCCTTTTTGATTTTTTTTTTGTTTATACCAGCCTTTCTCAACCTTTTTACCCCAGAGGATCTCTTGAGATAATTTTCAGGTCTTGGTGGAACTATTGCGAAGAGAAAAACAAAATAATGGCGCTCAGTAGGAAAATTCTCCCTTACCGTGGTGTTGAGTAGAAAGAATGGGCATCAGCATACCAAGACATTTTAGACAATTTCATGCTCCCAACTTGGTGGGAAGAGTTTGGGGATGGCCCCCACCTGTCCCAACATGACTGCGCACCAGTGCACAAAGCAAGGTCCATAAAGACATGGAGGAGCCAGTTTGGGGTGGAGGAACTTGACTGGCCTGCACAGAGTCCTGACCTCAACCCCATAGAACACCTTTGGGATGAATTAGAGTGGAGACTGCGAGCCAGGCTCTTCCCCCGACATCAGTGCCTGACCTCACAAATGTGCTTCTGGAAGAATGGTCCAACCTTCCCATAGACACCCTCCTAAACCTTGTGGACGGCCTTCCCAGAAGAGTTGATGCTGTTATAGCTGCAAAGGGCGGGGCCAACTCAATATTGAACCCTACGGACTAAGACTGGGGGGCCATTAAAGTTCATGTGCGTTAAAAAGGCAGGCGGCCCAATATTTTTGTCAATATAGTGTGTGTGTGTGTGTGTGTGTGTGTGTGTGTGTGTGTGTGTATATATATATATATATATATATATATATATATATATATTATTATATTTCACACTCTGTTACCTCTTATGCTGCACAGAAGACACTTCTGCTTTGGTATATACAGTCATGGCCGAAATTGTTGGCACCCTTGATATTTTTCCTGAAAATCAAGTATTTCACACAAAAAAGGTATTGCATTAACACATGTTTTGCTATACACATGTTTATTCCCTTTGTATGTATTGGAACAAATATAAAACAGAGGCAGAAAAGCAAATATGACATAATGTCACACAAAACCCCAAAAATGGGCTGGACAAAAGTATTGGCACCCTTAACTTAATATTTGGTTGCACACCCTTTGGAAAACATAACTGAAATCAGTCGCTTCCTATAACCATCAATAAGCTTCTGACACCTCTCACCCGGAATTTTGGACCACTCTTCCTTTGCAAACAGCTCCAGGTCTCTCTTATTGGAAGGACACCTTTTCCCAACAGCAATTTTAAGATCTCTCCACAGGTGTTCAATGGGTTTTAGATCTGGGCTCATTGCTGGCCACTTCAGAACTCTCCAGCGCTTCTTTGCCATCCATTTCTGAGTGCTTTTTGACGTATGTTTGGGGTCATTGTCCTGCTGGAAGACCCAGGATCTTGGACGCAAACCCAGCTTTCTGACACTGGGCCCTACAGTGCGACCCAAAATCCTTTGGTAATCCTCAGATTTCATGATGCCTTGCACACAGTCAAGGCACCCAGTGCCAGAGGCAGCAAAACAACCCCAAAACATCATTGAACCTCCACCATATTTTACCGTAGGTACTGTGTTTTGTTCTTTGTAGGCCTCATTCCGTTTTCGGTAAACAGTAGAATGATGTGCTTTACCGAAAAGCTCTATCTTGGTCTCATCTGTCCACAAGACGTTTTCCCAGAAGGCTTTTGGCTTACTCAAGTACATTTTGGCAAACTGTAGTCTTGCTTTTTTATGTCTCTGTGTCAGCAGTGGGGTCCTCCTGGGTCTCCTGCCATAGCGTTTCATTTCATTTAAATGTCGACGGATAGTTCGCGCTGACACTGATGCTCCCTGAGCCTGCAGGACAGCTTGAATGTCTTTGGAACATGTTTGGGGCTGCTTATCCACCATCCGGACTATTCTGCGTTGCAATCTTTCATCAATTTTCCTCATCCGTCCACGACCAGGGAGATTAGCTACAGTGCCATGGGTTGCAAACTTCTTGATAATGTTGCGCACTGTGGACAAAGGCAAATCTAGTTCTCTGGAGATGGACTTGTAACCTTGAGATTGTTGATATTTTGCCACAATTTTGGTTCTCAGGTCCTCAGACAGTTCTCGTCTCCTCTTTCTGTTGTCCATGCTTAGTGTGGCACAGACAGACACACAATGCAAAGGTTAAGTGAACGTCTCTCCTTTTTATCTGCTTTCAGGTGTGATTTCTATATTGCCCACACCTGTTACTTGCCCCAGGTGAGTTTACAGGAGCATCACATGCTTGTAACATTCTTATTTATCCGCAGTTGTGAAAGGGTGCCAATACTTTTGTCCAGCCCATTTTTGGAGGTTTGTGTGACATTATGTCGAATTTGCTTTCTTTCCTCCCTTTTTTTGTTTTGTCCCAATACACACAAAGGGAATAAACATGTGTATAGCAAAACATGTGTTAATGCAATACGTTTCGTGAGAAATACATGATTTCCTGGAGAAATATCAAGGGTGCCAACAATTTCGGCCATGACTGTATATATATATTCCATTGTATTTAATGGAGAACCTACGGACTTGTTGATTTAAGATGGGGGTTGGTGTCCCACAAGCCGCCACTAAATGTTTCCATATTAACAAAGAAGCCCATTCCTTCAGGCGCAGTGTAGCGGAATAAAACCCTGCCAACACATACAACAATACAGGATTACAACGTAACACAGAATGTAAATTGTGTGACTAGAATTCCAGTGAAGCGAGAATACATATGTAGCTTTCATACTCCATGAAAGGCAATTTTCTCCCGCTCCACGCTCCCCCCCCCCCCCCCCCCCCCCGATTTATATGCATTGTGGTGTAGCGAGGTGCCCAGCGACTCTAATGTGGTTCTATCAATAATTAAGACTAATGCTGACTTCAGCCGCGGAATTACATGGCAATAGACAAGTGGGAGAGAATCCTTTCCTCCTCAAAGACAAGCTGAACATTTCCTGACACCAAACTGCTGAGGCGGTTCACAGCGGTGTGATCCATTCCGCACATCATACAGGCACTGCGGTGAAGGCAATGGTTAACCACTCTTCTCTAGACATAGAAAATGTTAAAAGTTGAACTCCAGGCAGATATAAAAGATACAATGTAAAATATTACGACAGATATTACCCTAGGTTCACATATGTGCGGGTGGTGCCGCTGCGGATCCGCACGAAAATCCGTGCAGCCGTGCCACCCGCACAGAGAATTGCGGACTCGCGGGCGGGTGCCATTAGTTCTAATGGCGCGTCGCCCGCACTGGAAATCCCAACCGTACTGGAAATAGGAGGTTCCCTTGCATGCTGCGTTTTCCAAAGAAGTGCAGGGACATCTTCCCCTGCGTGTCACGGGGCACAGGAGTCCAAATGAATGGGCTCTCGTGCCCGTGCAAAAGGAGGCCCGCACGGCCGCGTAGATGTGAACCGGGGGTTATAATAGGAAGGGGTTTTCTTTGTTTAGTAACACCCTTTTATAATCAACTGTCTGCTGGACACCTGTTTAATGAATACTTAGACTCATCTGGAGTTGAATTCTTGTTAATTAGGATTTTGTCGTCTAAAATTTAGCTTTGCTCCTAAAGCCGGCCATACACGGGTCAAAATTTCAAAAGAATTTTCTTTCAAAACTTTTTTCTAAGAATTTTCATTCGAATTTCACACTAATAGTGGGTCACAGAAACGGGCAATTTTCATGTGAGCATCACATTTGTGCGATCGGGCATGTAGGAAATTTTTTGAAAAATGAATGAATTTCAAATCAATGATGGGAGAACCGTGCAAGAAATATAAAGCTGTGACCTGGAAAGAAAAGAAAATTCTTCGCCACAAAACTTCTTTTCTGTAGCAAAATGAGGAGAAATTGAAGGCTTGGTTGGTTGAATTTTGAAATCAATAGTGGCGCCATCGGATTAGAAAACTTCTAAAGAAAATTTGTTCGGAATTCGACCCATGTGTGGCCTGCATAAGACTTTAATTGGGGTGTATTCATTTTTGCAACATTCCCTTGAATTAACTTGTTAGGAAAAATACTTTTTTGTGTGTACACATTAATTGTTTGCAATCAATGGGCAGTATTTGTGGAGTATTTTGTAGTATAGTGCCCCATAGAAAACGTTGATTCTGAAAGGAAAGTAAAGGTTTTCTGATAAATCTGTTGGGGTGTTCTCATTTATGCTGAGCATTGTATGTGTGTGTGTGTATTATATATATATATATATATATATATATATATATATATATATATATATACACACACAAACACACGAACAGGTGCATCTCAATAAATTAGAATATAATCAAAAAGTTAATTTATTTCAGTAATTCAATTCAAGAAGTGAAACTCATATTATGATGAATATAGATTCATTACACACAGAATTATATATTTCAAGCATGTCTTTCTTTTAATTTTGATGATTATGGCTTACAGATAGTGAAAAATTCAGTATCTCAGAAAATTACAATATTACATAAGACCAATTAAAAAAAGTATTTCAAATACAGAAATGTTGGCTTACTGAAAAATATGTCCATGTCCAGTGTAGTATGCACTCAGTACTTGGTGGGGGAAGCCTGTTCATGTCCAGTATAGTACGCACTCAGTACTTGGTGGGGGAAGCCTGTCCATGTCCAGTATAATACGCACTCAGTACTTGGTGGGGGAAGCCTGTCCATGTCCAGTGTAGTATGCACTCGGTACTTGGTGGGGGAAGCCTGTCCGTGTCCAGTATAGTACGCACTCAGTACTTGGTGGGGGAAGTCTGTCCATGTCCAGTATAGTACGCACTCAGTACTTGGTGGGGGACGTCTGTCCATGTCCAGTATAGTACGCACTCAGTACTTGGTGAGGGAAGTCTGTCCATGTCCAGTATAGTACGCACTCAGTACTTGGTGGGGGAAGTCTGTCCATGTCCAGTATAGTACGCACTCAGTACTTGGTGAGGGAAGTCTGTCCATGTCCAGTATAGTACGCACTCAGTACTTGGTGGGGGAAGCCTGTCCATGTACAGTGTAGTACGCACTCAGTACTTGGTGGGGGAAGTCTGTCCATGTCCAGTATACTACGCACTCAGTACTTGGTGGGGGAAGTCTGTCCATGTCCAGTGTAGTACGCGCTCAGTACTTGGTGGGGGAAGTCTGTCCATGTCCAGTGTAGTACGCACTCAGTACTTGGTGGGGGAAGCCTGTCCATGTCCAGTGTAGTACGCACTCGGTACTTGGTGGGGGAAGCCTGTCCATGTCCAGTGTAGTACGCACTCAGTACTTGGTGGGGGGAAGCCTGTCCATGTCCAGTGTAGTACGCACTCAGTACTTGGTGGGGGAAGCCTGTCCATGTCCAGTATAGTATGCACTCAATACTTGGTCGGGGCTCTTTTTACATGAATTACTGCATCAATGCGGAGTGGCATGGAGGCGATCACTCTGTGGCACTGCTGAGGTGTTATGGAAGCCCAGGTTGCTTTGATAGCAGCCTTCAGCTCTTCTGCATTGTTGGGTCTGGTGTCTCATCTTCCTCTTGACCATACCGCACAGATCCTCTGAGGTTTATGTCAGGTTAGTTTGCTGGCCAATCAAGCACAGCGATCCCATGATCATTAACCAGGTATTGGTACTTTTGGCAGTGTTGGAGGTGCCAAGTCCTGCTGGAAAATGAAACCAGCATCTCCATAAAGCTGGTCAGCAGAGGGAAGCATGAAGTGCTCTAGAACTTCCTGGTAGAGGGCCACGCTGACTTGGGACTTGATAAAACACAGGGGACCAACGCCAGCAGATGACACGGCTCCCGAAATCATTGACTGAGGAAACTTCACAATGGACCTCATGCAACTTAGATTCTGTGCCTCTCCACTTTTCCTCCAGACTCTGGGACCTCGATTTCCACATGAAATGCAAAATTTACTTTCATTCAAAAATAGGACTTGAGACCACTGAGCAACAGTGCAGTCCTTTTTCTCCTCAGCCCAGGTAAGTCGCTTCTGACGTTGTTTCTGGTTCAGGAGTGACTTGACACATGGAATGCGACAGTTGTAGCCCCTGTCTTGGATACGTCTGTGTGTGATGGCTCTTGAAGCACTGGCACCTGCCGTAGTCCACTCCTTGTGAATCTCCCCCAAATTCTTGAATGGCCTTTGCTTCACAATCCTCTCAAGGCTGCGGTTATCCCTGTTGCTTGTGCACCTTTTTCTACCACACTTTTTCCTTCCACTCAACCATTAATATGCTTGGATACAGCCTTCTGTGAACAGCCAGCTCCTTTAGCAATGACTTTTTCTGACTTGCCCTCCTTGTGGAAGGTGTCAATGACTGTCTTCTGGACATCTGTCAAGTCAGCAGTCTTCCCCATGATTGTGTAACCTGCTGAACCAGACTGAGACCATTTAAAGGCTCAGGAAACCTTTACAGGTGTTTTGAGTTAATTAGTTGATCAGAATGTGATACCATGCGTCTATGACATTGAACTTTTTCACAATTTTCAAATTATTGGAGATACTGAATTTTGGGTTTTCACTAGCTGTAAACCATAATCATCAAAATTAAAAGAAAGAAAAGCTTGAAATATATCACTGTGTGCAATGATTCTATATAATATAACAGTTCCACTTTTTGAAATGAATTACTGAAACAAATTAACTTTAAGGATTTATTTTTGCAATAACTTATTGAGGTGTGTGTGTGTGTGTGTGTGTGTGTGTGGTGTGTGTGTGGTGTGTGTGTGGTGTGTGTGTGTGTGTGTGTGTGTGTGTGTGTGTGTGTGTGTGTGTGTGTGTGTGTGTGGTGTGTGGTGTGTGTGTGGTGTGTGTGTGGTGTGTGTGTGATGTGTGTGTGGGTGTGGGTGTGTGTGTGTGGGGTGTGTGTGTGGTGTGTGTGTGTGTGTGTGTGTAACGGCACTTGCAAATCGTCCACCAGGTGGCAGGTCATGTAAAATTCGAAAGCGGGGTCAGCACATGCTGAAGCGCACAGTGCGCAAAAGTCGCCAACTGTCTGCAGAGTCAATAGCTAAAGACCTCCAAACTTGGTATGGCCTTCAGATGAGCCCAACAACAGTGCGTAGAGATCTTCATGGAATGGGTTTCCATGGCCGAGCAGCTGCATTCGAGCCTTACATCACCAAGTGCAATGCAAAGCGTCGGATGCCGTGGTGTAAAGCATGCCGCCACTGGACTCTAGAGCAGTGGAGACGTGTTCTCTGGAGTGAGGAATCGCGCTTCTCTGTCGGGCAATCCTATGGATGTGACTGTGTTTAGCGGTTGCCAGGAGAATGGTACTTGCCTGACTGCATTGTGCCAAGTGTATAGTTTGGTGGAGGGGGGATTATGGTGTGGGATTGTTTTTCAGGGGTTGGGCTTGGCCACCTATTTCAGTGAAGAGAAATCTTAAGGTGTCAGCATACCAAGACATTTTGGACAATTTCATGCTCCCAACTTTGTGGGAAGAGTTTGGGGATGGCCCCTTCCTGTTCCAACATGACTGCACACCAGTGCACAAAGCAAGGTCCATACAGACCTGAATGAGAGAGTTTGGGGTGGAGGAACTTGACTGGCCTGCACAGAGTCCTGACCTCAGCCCCATAGAACACCTTTGGGATGAATTAGAGCGGAGACTGTGAGCCAGGCCTCCTCCCCCGACATCAGTGCCTGACCTGACAAATGTGCTTCTGGAAGAATGGTCCAACCTTCCCATAGACACCCTCCTAATCCTTGTGGATGGCCTTCCAAGAAGAGTTGAAGCTGTTATAGCTGCAAAGGGCGGGGCCAACTCAATATTGAACCCTACAGACTAAGACTGGGGGGCCATTAAAGGTCATGTGTGTGTAAATGCAGGCAGCCAAATACCTTAGAAAATGTAGTGTGTGTGTATGTATATGTATATATATATATATATATATATATATATATATATATATATACACATACACACATATACACACACTATATATATATATATTTCTACATATACAGTACACCCCTCACATTTTTGTAAATATGAATAAGAATTAATGGCACCCACACATCTACAGAAGATCGTGCATTTCATTGCAGAAAAATATGCGCTTCCATGCGCATTCCTACACAAGTCCTAAAGATCGTGGTTGTACAGAGTTTTTACTATAAACACTTGCAAATGATTTTCTTTTTCTGTGAATTGCAGGTTCAGCTGCTGGGAGTTGAATTCCTATTGACCTAGGCACACCCCCAGAACTACATCTTCCAATAGTCACATGGTGTGTTGGTAAGCTCCTGGAAGTCAAGAGAGCAGCATTGTTTTGTTACCTACGTGTGGAGGGGGACAAGAGGCAGAGTGGGAAGAGGAAGAGTAGGAATAGGCAGAGTTTGTTAGCCTATCAGGCGGGGCTGGCAATAATGTTTGGGATTTTAATGAAGCAGAGGCAGCATTGTCACCCTAAAGAAAATAAGAGCTCACCGGATTTCTGGCCATTTTTTCTGGACTTGCAGCTTTTTATTTTCAGGGATAAAACCTAGGCACGCCCCCAGAACTACATCTTCCAATAGTCATTACCATGCACACAGTGTGTCAGGACCTGAATCACCTGCTGATGGCACTGTGGTTCCCTTGGAGGAGGGTTGTAATTCCAGTGTTCACCAGTGGGTGGCTCCAGCAGCCTCTAGTAATCAGTTTCCACCTGATGCTGGCTACTGGGAGGGTATTTCGGTTCTCTCCTATTAATTCGGCTCGCTTCAGTGTTTTTATTGCTGTCAGATACTGCTATCCATCATCCTGTTCTGCTCCCGCCCTGACGCTGTACCCTGTATCCTGTTGCCTTGAACCTGCTTCTCCCTTGTTTCTGATACCAGTTTCAGTTTCCTTGCCATCTGTTTCCTGCACCTCCACTTTTCTGTGTTCCCCATTTTCTATATATTGCCCAATTGCCCAACGGATAAAATTCAAAACGCTAACATTGACGTACAAAGCTGTTCATAACACTGCCCCCAAACTACATCACCGACCTGATATCCAAATACCACCCAAAACGTACTCTCCGCTCCTCACAAGACCTAATACTCTCTACTTCCCTGGTCTCCGCCTCCCATGCCCATCTGCAGGACTTCTCCAGGGCATCCCCCATCCTCTGTAATTCCCTACCCCAATCCATCAGACTATCACCTACTCTCCTCTCCTTTAGGCGCACCCTGAAAGCCCATCTCTTCAGGGAAGCCTACCCCACCCCCTGCTAACCTGCCGACCTCCTCCACTCTTCCTACCACTCCATCCCCCACAGCTATTTCCTCCTGTACCACTATCCCCTCCCTCTTAGATTGTAAGCTCCAAGGAGCAGGGCTCCCGAACCCCTCGTGTATCGAATTGTATTGTTACTGTACTGTCTCGTGTACTGTATCCCATTATAATGTACAGCGCTGAGCAAACTGTTGGTGCTATATAAATACTGTATAATAATAATAATATTGTATATAGTTAGTTGTTAGGCTTTCTGTTGGTTAGTTATTAGTCAGGTATTCTGTCACTGGGTTTTTGGTTCACTTATACTTTTATGTTTGCCGTGTGCTGGTGTTTAGATGGAGTTTGTTTCACTGTAAATTATGTCACTTAAAAGCATACACAGTCTGGTCCCAGTTTCCTGAGTGTAGCCACACAGATCTGGTCATCCCTGCTCCTGATTTCTTACATAACACTGGAGTAAGAGGTACTAATAGGAGAAGACCTAAATACCCTTCCAGTAGCCAGCATCAGGTGGATACTGATTACTGGGGCCTGTTGGCTGCTGTTAGGTCCTGGTGTCAAGGTGCTACCTTTTCCAGAGACTGTGCGGCTTACTGGCGTCCATCTTGGGCTTCTGCAGAGCATGGTGGGAGTCTTTTATGCCTTCAGGTCTCTGAGGTCCATCCCCCAGAGGGGTGTGGCTGAGTACATATAAGCCTGTGATCCGCACATGCTCTTTGCACTTGTGTCTTGTGTCTTTGTGTTGCTACAGCTCTGTGTATACTCTCGTGACTCTTCTGGTATCTGACTCGGCTTGTGATTAGACCCTTCTCTGCGTTTTTCTGTGTTCTGACCTTCCGTTGCTGAACTCGGCCCGTGACCTGTGATTCTTTTCTACTGTTTTGTACCGTTTTGTCCCGTTGTTGTCGATCCGGCCTGCCTGACTACGCTATTGTCATTTCCTACCAGCTACACGCCATTGGCGACAGGCATTACCGCAGCCGGGGTGTCTCGGGGGCCGCGACCTGGTTCCTGGCTGCGTCAAGTCCATCCCCACCATCAGGGGCCCTGGTGAAGGGCAGCCTTGGACTTAGACTCCGCGCCCTGAGGGACGTCGGTCTGTTGGTGGTGGTTGTCGTCAGTCAGTGCGTTACCGTGCCACTAGGCCTACATGTCCATTCCACAGCCCTGCCCCGACACCTGGATGACCAGCTGATGGACACTGAAATTACAACCCTCCGCCAAGGGAACAACAGTGCCACTAGCAGGTGATCCAGGTCCTGACACAGTGTGTGAACAGGGTCTCTGAGGTTAAGATAGCAGCACTGTTTAATTACATGCATGTGGAAGAGTGAAGAGATGCAGAGAATATGCAAAGTTGTTTAAACTGGATTGACAACACTGCTTGGGATTTTACTGCAGCAGAGGCACTGTTAGCCCAAACAGGAAGTTAGGAACTCACTGGATTTGATGATTTTTCTGTACCTGCACCTTTTTTTTTTTTTCTTACAGTGATAAAACATCGAAAAATGTGCAAGCGCTGCAGAGATGTACTGAATATGTATTTATCTTTATTATTTACGACTTCTAGCTTCGGAAAGAAATAATATAGTGCTCTAGAGCGAATGATAAATGATGCAGATTTCATTGTGCAGGAGGATCACATTAAAACCGATTTGCGGATTCATGTTCTCTGTATCATTAGGTCCATATATTCCTTTATGTATACAACTAATAAAATATTTATATGACATGATAAGTAGCAAGCCCTGGAAGAGAAATTCTAATAAAACGACTTGCGTCTTGTGCAGCTTATATAATCTGAATGCGGTGAATAAAATAATGTAATATTTATAGGACGACCTAATGATTGTTTGCACGTGTTAGAAAGAAAAAAAAAAGAGACGAGAAGTAATATTCGCCTGTGGACCCCCCACTGCTGAAATACTGCCATTGTGTTCAAGCTGAACTCCGAGATGATAAGACGCAGCCACTTAATCCATTTATGATTTTATTTAGTGAAATAAAATGTATTTTTACTTACAGCAAGAAAAGGATCCTCAGCACAGTAGGAGGCACACTGAAAGGAGGAGGGGGGGGGGGGGCATTATTGCAAGCATTGTAAAGTGGCGCCCAATTCAAACAGAATATCATTTTTTTTATTTCAAATTTGAACATTTAAAAAAATGCAGTTTTTGCTGCAATAAATCGCCTTCGATCCAGCCCTGTCCCCTGCAGAGCTCTTTCGGGTCCTGGCGTCCTTTTCCTCAACCTGTATGGCTAAAGAAGTAGCTAATGGAGTGGGATCTGTGCTCCACTAGCTTCATTGGATGACAGGTGAGACATCAGGGGTCTTTAAGATCCCTGATCATTAAAGAGAACCTGTCACACAAACAGGCTCACTGCCAGGGGCGGACTGACCATTTGGAAACTCAGCACTGCCCGAGGGCCCGGGGTCAGTAGAGGGCCCAATGAGATGCCCCTGGTACCTTTTTCATAGGCTTTTTTGAGTTTGGGCAAGGACACAGGGGCCCCATGATCCCCTATTGCCCGGGGCCCCATGAGTTGTCAGTCCACCCCTGCTCACTGCGCTCACGCAGCTCTAAAGCAGATCTAAGAAATGTTTGTGTTGAAAGATTTAACAAACTGATCTGAACACGTGAGAGCTGACCTGCTTGGGTCTCCAGCCACACTTTGCTATTCTGACCTGTCTTGCCGTGGTGCTGCTGTGAAACAATTACAACATCCCGCTCTTTAGCTAAACTAAGGGAGCTTCGCCTTTTCTATCATGATGTCGGAATCCTTCTAATTTATTTAAACCAAAAGTAAAAAAAAAGTGTCACATCATTCTGTCCATATCAGTCCATTTTGTGCAAAATCATAGTGACCACTCGGTTCTGAGTTTTCTTAGTATTTGAATCCATCACCCAAGTGTGTGTGTATGTATGTATGTGTGTGTGTGTATGTATGTGTGTATATATATATATATATATATATATATATATATATATATATATATATATATATATATATATATATATAAATATATATATACAGTAGCAAGAAAAAGTATGTGAACCCCTTGGGATTACATGGAGTTTTGCATGAATTTGGCATAAGATGTGCTCTGAACGTCATCTAAGTCACAACAATAGAAGAACACAGTCTGCTGAACATAATACTACACAAACATTAGATGTTGCCATGGTTTAATTGCACATAACATGTAAACATTCACAGTGCAGGGAGGAAAAAGTATGTGAGGCCCTAGCTTAATGACTTCTCCCAGAGCTAATTGCAGCCAGGAGTGAGCCAACCTTGACTCCAATCAGTGTGATGATATTGGATGTGTTGCTGACAGCTGTCCTGCCCTTAAAAACACACACCTGTTTTGGGTTTACTGGCTTCAAGAAGCACTGTCTGATGTGAACCATGCCTCGCAGAAAAGAGCTCTCAGAAGACCTACGATCAAGAATTGTTGACTTGCATGAAGCTGGAAAGGGTTACAAAAGTATCTCCAAAAGCCTTGATGTTCATGTGTCCACGGTAAGACAGACTGTCTACAAATGGAGAAAGTTTAGCACTGTTGCTGCTCTCCCTAGGCGTGGTCATCCTGTAAAAATGACTGCAAGAGCACAGCGCAGAATGCTGCATGAGGTAAAGAAGAATCCCAGAGTGTCAGCTAAAGACCTACAGAAATCTCTGGCACATGCTAACATTTTTGTTGACACATCTACAATAAGGAAAACATTAAACAAGAATGGAGTACATGGGAGGACACCACGGAGGAAGCCATTGCTGTCCAAAAAGAATATTGCAGCACGTTTGAAGTTTGCAAAAGAGCACCTGGATGTTCCACAGCACTACTGGCAGAATATACTGTGGACAGATGAAACCAAGATTGAGTTGTTTGGGAAGAACACACAACACTATGTGTGGAGAAAAAAAGGCACAGCACACCAACATCAAAACCTCATCCCCACTGTGAAACATGGCGGAGGGAGCATCATGGTTTGGGGCTGCTTTGCTGCCTCAGGGCCTGGACAGATTGTTGTCATTGATGGGAAAATGAATTCCAGAGTTTATCAAGGCATTTTGCAGGAAAACGTACGACCATCTGTCCACCAACTGAAGCTCCGCAGAGGATGGGTGATGCAACAGGACAATGACCCAAAGCATACAAGTAATTCAACAAAACAATGGCTGCAACAGCACAGAATACGCCTTCTGGGGTGGCCCAGTCAGAGTCCTGACCTCAACCCGATTGAAATGCTGTGGCATGACCTTAAGAGAGCGATTCACACCAGACATCCCAAGAATATTGCTACACTGAAACAGTTTTGTGAAGAGGAGTGGTCCAAAATGACTCCAGATCGTTGTGCAGGTCTGATCTGCAACTACAGGAAACATTTGGTTGAGGTTATTGCTGCCACAGGAGGGTCAACCAGTTATTAAGTCCAAAGGTTCACATACTTTTTCCTCCCTGCACTGTGAATGTTTACATGTTATGTGCAATTAAACCATGGCAACATCTAATGTTTGTGTAGTATTATGTTCAGCAGACTGTGTTCTTCTATTGTTGTGACTTAGATGACATTCAGAGCACATTTTATGCCCAATTCATGCAAAACTCCACGTAATCCCAAGGGGTTCACATACTTTTTCTTGCAACTGTATTAGATAGATAGATAGATAGATAGATAGATAGATAGATAGATAGATATGAGATAGATAGATAGATAGATAGATAGATAGATAGATAGATAGATAGATAGATAGATAGATAGATATGAGATAGATAGATAGATAGATAGATAGATAGATAGATAGATAGATAGATAGATAGATAGATATTAGAAAGATATTAGATAGATAGATAGATAGATAGATATTAGATAGATAGATAGATAGATAGATAGATAGATAGATAGATAGATATTAGATAGATAGATAGATAGATAGATAGATAGATAGATAGATAGATAGATAGAGATATCTATTTATATATATATATCGCTATAAAAGCTTCTTCCTGGCACCTCGATCAAACAGCTCATTTTTGTTCAAGTATCACCATATTGTACTCCTTAAAAAAAACCACACCATCTTTTTCCAGAGCAGCCTGTATTGTCCTTTGAGGTTGCCTGTGGGGTGTTTCTTTGAATCCCAAACAATTCTTCTGTCAGTTATGGCTGCAATCTTTCTTGGTCTACCTGACCTTGGCTTGGTATCAAGAGATCCCCGGACTTTCCACTTCTTAATAGGTGATTGAACAGTACTGATTGGCATATTCAAGGCTTTGGACATCTTTTTATGTCCTTTTCCATCTTTATAAAGTTCCATTACCTTGTTACACAGGACTTTTGACAGTTCTTTTCTGATCCCCATGGCTCAGTATCTAGCCTAGTCAGTGCTTCCACGTAAGAGCTAACAAACTCATTGACTATTTATACACAGACACTAATTGCAATTTAAAAAGCCACAAATGTGGGACATTAACCTCTAATTGGCATTATAACCCGTCTATGTCACCTTGTGTGCCTGTACCAAGGCCAAACATTCCAGGGGGCGGAGACTTCTGATCCGGGAGGCGGATCCTGGCTCGCAGTCTCCGCTTTAATTCATCCCAAAGGTGTTCTATGGGGTTGAGGTCAGGACTCTGTGCAGGCCAGTCAAATTCCTCCACCCCAAACTGGTTCCTCCATGTCTTTATGGACCTGGCTTTGTGCACTGGTGGGCAGTCATGTTGGAACAGGAAGGGGCCATCCCCAAACTCTTCCCACAAAGTTGGGGGGATGAAATTGTCCAAAATGTCTCTGTATGCTGACGCTCATTCTTTTTTTAGCAAGAGCTCCACAAAGACCTGAAAATTATCTCAAGAGCTCTTCTGGTGTAAAAAGGTTGAGAAAGGCTGGCAGAAACAAAAAAAAATTAAAAAGGGTGATCCAAGGACTGTAAGGCTCCCTTCAAAGATACAGCTTCAAATGATAAATATTCCCCCACTGGGGATAATCTAGAGCAATGTTTCTCAAACTTTTTTCAGTCAAGGCACCCTTTTAACATTATGGAAAGTCTTGAGGCACCTCATTCTAAAATGTGAAAAACTGTTCTAATAGTTATATATAACGCAGCGACATCCACACATGTAGGACACCCAACATTAGAGGTGATTTATTCTTCCAAAGCAAACACACTTTTGCACACTGGTACTGACTAGTATTCTAATGTTTCTCCTCTCCCTCAGTTTTTCTCCATCATTGAGCTAATGTGACCCCAGCACTGATGGAGAGAGGTAGGGGAGGGTCAAACTAGGGTGCTGTACAGGCAGCTGACATTCTCCTTATCAAAACTGATAGGCGGCTAGAAGGTCATAATGGTGCACAATGAAAACCTGTGGCTTTGTGTAACTAATAGGCAGGCTTGTTCCACACGCTGGCTTGTATACAAATTTTGGGCAATTTTTTGACATTTTGCCAAGGCACCCCAGGGTGCCTGAACACTGTGGTTGAGAAAGGCTGGTCTAGAAGTTGATAACCAAAAATGAAAAAAAAACAACCCACATAACAATAAATGTATAAATGTCAATTTTATAAAAAAAAAATGTATATATACTGAACGGTGCCCTTGAAGAATGCTTGTAGATATAAAGTAGGATATATTTTACTAAATAAACCCCACTAGGGATAATCCAAAGGATGACATAAAAAAGTAAAAAAAAATAACTAATAATTTACAAAAATACATTTTATTACAAAAATGTTCTTTTTGTTTTCAATAAATGTTAATGAATTTTTACAGTTTACAAATATAATTTAGAGAGTGTAGACAGTACATTGTAGTTGAAAAACAACTACATAGGATTATCTTTTAGCAGGACAGGGTAGGTTATAGATCGGTCATAGCATCCAGAGTATGTACTAGAAACGACCATCCCAGGGATACTCCATCCCAGGATATAACTATTTTTGATACAAAGCAATACTAAAAATGAAAGGAATATGCAAAAATATTTAAAAAAACAATATAAAAAATGACCAAATATAAATGAAAAAAGCCTTATAAATACACTAGTCTTTTTTATAAATATTTATAAACAAAATAAATATTGTTTTTTTTTTTTTAATATTCTTTTTTCCTTATCAGTATTGTTTTGTTATTAAATATATATATATTTGTAATAGAATGAAAATAATATGCAAAAATATAAAACAATTCCCAAACATACTGTAAATGATAAAAGCCTTATAAAAAAAACTAGATAGTCTTTTATTATTAGTCTTTTTTTTGGGGGGGGGGGGGAGTCTGGCCTTATATCTTTCTTCTTCTTTTTCATTTTTTTAAAACAAATATTGTTTCTAAATTTTTTCTTTATATTCTTTTTTATTGTTTTGTTAAAAAAATATAAAAAATGACCAAACATAAATGAAAAAAAGCCAGTCTTTTTTATTAGTCTTTTTTTTTTATTTCGATCTGTCTTATATCTTTCTAATTCTTTTTCATTTTTTAAAACAAATATAAAGCAGAATATACTCATGAGGCCATTCCTTTACCCTACCGTCATGTTACTGTGTTAGACTGACAGAACAATGTCAAATTTGAAAGCCGTGATAGGTTAAAAGCAAAAACCCTCCCTATTATGGTTTTTTATATTCTTTTTTTCATTATCAGTATTGTTTTGATGCAAAAATATATATTTCTGTAATTTAAATGTGTGCTTTAAAAAGCAGTTATTTGCTTTTCTTTCACTTTTTGGTTTTATTTGTTTTTCTTACACTTTTTGTATTCACCTGACTGATGGGTTACCTTCCCCCTAGGCTCCAAACAGGACAATCATAAAGCAGAATAATAAATCAATTAAATAATCTTGCACGCTTTTATAGATAACAACATCTAATAAAACACCCCAGTGTTAAATAAATACATAATATAACCAAGATTAATTTGTTTTTTCAAAATAAGTAGCTGCTAATACACCCAAATCTTATCTCATATCAGGAATAGTAAATAAATACAGCGCTACAATGTAATAAATCGCAAAATTGTAAATCACAAAAATACAAGTGTGTGAATAAATTCATTAATCTTCATTGAAATGCTTCCATCCTTCTTTCCTCATGTTAACATGAGTGTTCCAAATCATAAATGTGCAAATACTCTGCAAGCAGATGTCTGCTCACCTCCGGCAGGGTGACCTTCCATGATATTATGTCTGGGCTAACTGTGGTTCTGGTCCCAGTATGGACAATGAAGACCAACTTGATGGACCCCAACTATCATTCTCAACTTCTCCGGAAATGTACCTCTATCCATCACATCACCTCTTAAATAAAAGACTCCCCATAGTGCGGACACTTTAAAACATTTTAATATCTCAAAGCAAATGAAATGTGCACTCATATGTGAAGGGTGCCCAATCGCACCAAGTATAATCAGCCTCTGCTATCAATGTGTGCCCGAGATCCGTGGACCTGTGCCGTGGAAAGTCAGCAATGGTTGAACCCATTCAGTGGGTAAATCACACACAAGGGAAGGGTGCCCAATCACACCAAGTATAATCAGCCTCTACTATCATTGTGTGCCCGAGATCCGTGGACCTGTGCCGTGGAAAGTCAGCAATGCTTGAACCCATGCAGTGGGTAAATCGCAAACATGTGAAGGGTGCCCAATCGCACCAAGTAACTTTAAAACATTTTAATATCTCAAAGCAAATTAAATGTGCACTCACATGTGAAGGGTGCCCAATCGCACCAAGTATAATCAGCCTCTGCTATCAATGTGTGCCCGAGATCCGTGGACCTGTGCCGTGGATAGTCAGCAATGCTTGAACCCATGCAGTGGGTAAATCACAAACATGTGAAGGGTGCCCAATCGCACCAAGTATAATCAGCCTCTGCTATCAATGTGTGCCCGAGATCCGTGGACCTGTGCCGTGGATAGTCAGCAATGCTTGAACCCATGCAGTGGGTAAATCACAAACATGTGAGGGGTGCCCAATCGCACCAAGTATAATCAGCCTCTACTATCAATGTGTGCCCGAGATCCGTGGACCTGTGCCGCCGTGGATAGACAGCAATGCTTGAACCCATGCAGTGGGTAAATCGCAAACATGTGAAGGGTGCCCAATCGCACCAAGTATAATCAGCCTCTACTATCAATGTGTGCCCGAGATCCGTGGACCTGTGCCGTGGATAGTCAGCAATGGTTGAACCCATTCAGTGGGTAAATTGCAAACATGTGAAGGGTGCCCAGTCGCACCAAGTATAATCAGCCTCTACTATCAATGTGTGCCCGAGATCCGTGGACCTGTGCCGTGGATAGTCAGCAATGCTTGAACCCATGCAGTGGGTACATCACAAACATGTGAAGGGTGCCCAATCGCACCAAGTATAATCAGCCTCTACTATCAATGTGTGCCCAAGATCTGTGGACCTGTGCCGTGGATAGTCAGCAATGGTTGAACCCATTCAGTGGGTAAATTGCAAACATGTGAAGGGTGCCCAATCGCACCAAGTATAATCAGCCTCTGCTATCAATGTGTGCCCGAGATCCGTGGACCTGTGCTGTGGATAGTCAGCAATGGTTGAACCTATGCAGTGGGTAAATCGCAATAGTTACCGTGGTGTCACTCCGTGGAGCCTCCACCGTTGGCTCCATGGAGCATCATGACGTCATCCAAAGCTGAGCATCATGACGTCATCCAAAGCGGAGCATCGTGACGTCATCCAAAGCTCCGCCCAGATGCGTTTCGTCACTCCTCAGATGACTTTCTCAAGCGGAACGCAGCAGACATCTGGTGGTGGAGTATTTGTACATTTATGATTTGGAGCACAAAGGATGGAAGCATTTCAATGAGGATTAGCGATTTATTATATTGTAGCGCTGTACTTATCTCCGTATACATAAAGCAGAATATACTCATGAGGCCATTCCTTTACCCTGCTGTCTTGTTACTGTGTTAGACTGACAGAACAATGTCAAATTTGAAAGCCGTGATAGGTTCAAAGCAAAGCCCCTCCCCTATTATGCCAAAATATTATTGTTATGCTCCCCTATTATGGTCTGAATTTCTGCTTGGTAGGGCACCACAGGTGGCTACAAAAGGACAGATTTGGGTATTCGTACTATCAGTGTTTCAAGACACATTTATGGATACTTTCTCATGAGTTATTTATAGGATTTTGTGTATTTTTATATAAACAGCTGGAATGTGCAAGAAAGACGTTGAAGTGAACGATTCCCCCGTGCTCATCGACTTGATGTTGGAACATTCCTCCTCTGCTCCCGCTTTCTCCAACGCACGCCGGATGACTACGGAGAGGACGGCGGTCGTTCCTACATACGGCGCTCATTATAACTAATTATTTTTATATACAGGCTGCAGCCGGGAAAACAAACCCGAGAGACCCGTATGTGCGTTCTGTTGAGTTCTGCAACGCAGCGCTGCCACACAGCCGTCCTCCGAGACACAACGCACGCCATATGTTACACCGTCAGATACAGATTCATACATTACACCAAGTGGCTTCTGTAGGGGAGAATTCGTTTTTTGTTTTTTTTTTTAAAGAGACGCTTGTTAGGACATTGCAGTGATGTAAAGCGTATCTCCGTACATAGCAAGAAAGCGGCAATTCTGTTCAGCCAGTCGTGTGATTCACCAGGTACTTCCTTTTTTTTCTCTAAATTTAACCTACGCGGTTTGGTCGCTGGCACACCTCCAGTCTGCTGATTGGACAATGAAGGGGCATTGCCACACCGATGAGACCATCACCCCTTCTCTCTGATCTCTACAGCAGTCAGCAAGCTTCTAGCGTCCTATAGACAACACTGTTCAGTTCAGCACGGTTGGTTCTTTCTCAATCTGAATCTTGCTGTGAAGGGAATTACCGGAAGCTAAAATAAAGACAGAATTCAAAAACAGATGAAGGCAACAGGTTCTGTGTATAGCCGACTTTGAAACATCCCTGTGATCCCTCGGGGTCGGGGATTGGAATTATTTCCCATGAACGAGTAATTCCCAGTAAGTGTGGGTCATAAGATCGTGCTGATTAAGTCCCTGCCCTTTGTAAACGACGCCCGCCGCTTCTACCGCTTTCACGCGGGGCGGACCCGTTTAGCAGACCTACCTCATCGGGGAATCTCTCCGCTGAGCAAGCGGATGACAGCTCTGTGTCCCCTCGGCTGCTGCAGAGCGGACACAGTGCAGCTCGCTCTCCCCAATGGGCAGTGGGATGAAAACGGAACCCCCATTCTTCTCTATGGAGCGGAAGGCGTAAATGGAAATGTATCCGTTTACACCCGCTGACATCTAATCCAATCCGCCAAAAAGGGACGGATGGGGATCCAATTCCCCTTCCGTCTGTCGGATCGGGTCGGATGTCGGTGGGTGTAAATGGACACGTCCGTTTACGCCCGCCGCTCCATAGAGGAGAATGGGGGTTCTGATCGGGATTGCCTGAAAAACGGGCAAGCGGAACCGATAGGAATGTCCGTGTGAAAGAGGCCTTAACCAGTTGAAATACTCAGTACTTCCATGAAGAGGGGAACATGTAGTCTTCTACCTTTCCTCCCACAATGCAATTCAGGGAGTCGAAATGGGCAATCGTCAAGTCGAAGCTCTGTCACATGGGAGTGGAAGGATAGTCATTAGCCTGTAGGGATTCGACTCCTCAATGGGCGGTCGGATGAAAACTGACCGCCTTTCTGTTTTTATCCAACCCAATCTGATGGACAGAAGAGGGATTGGATCCCCATCCGTCCCATTTTTGGCGGATCGGATGTCAGTGGGTGTTAACAGACACGTGTCCGTTTACACCTGCCGCTCCATAGAGGAGAATGGGGGGTTATGATCGGGACCACCTGAAAAACGGGCAAGCGGATCGGAACATCTGTGTGAATGAGGCCTTAGCCAGTTGAAATACTCAGTACTTCCAAGAAGAGGGGAACATGTAATCTTCTACCTTTCCTCCCACAATGCAATTCAGGGAGTCGAAATGGGCAATCATTAAGTCGAAGCTCTGTCACATGGGAGTGGAAGGATAGTCATTGGCCTGTAGGGCTCTCCACTTGGGGCCCTGGATGGCAGTGAGCACAGGGATTAGTATTAGTAGCAGAATAAGGCTCGGTTCACAATGCCGCGACTTGGGATTCGACTCTTCAATGGGCGGTCGGATGAAAAGTGACTGCCTGTCCGTTTTCATGCGACCCGATCCGACAGGCAGAAGGGGAATTGGAGCACCATCCGTCGATTTTTTTGGGCAGATTGGATGTCGATGGGTGTAAATGGACACATGTCCGTTTACACCTGACGCTCCATAGAGGAGAATGGGGGTTCCGATCAGGACTGCCTGAAAAACGGGCAGGCGGACCCAATCGGCACATCCGTGTGAAAGAGGCCTTAACCAGTTTGAAATACTCAGTACTTCCAAGAAGAGGGGAACATGCAGTCTACCTTTCCTCCCACAATGCAATTCAGGGAGTCGAAATGGGCAATCATTAAGTCGAAGCTCTGTCACATGGGAGTGGAAGGATAGTCATTGGCCTGTAGGGCTCTCCACTTGGGGCCCTGGATGGCAGTGAGCACAGGGATTAGTATTAGTAGCAGAATAAGGCTCGGTTCACAATGCCGCGACTTGGGATTCGACTCTTCAATGGGCAGTCGGATGAAAACTGACCGCCTGTCCCTTTTCATCCGACCCGATCCGATGGACAGAAGGGGAATTGGATCCCCATCCGTCAATTTTTTTGGCAGATCGGATGTCGGTGGGTGTAAATGGACACATGTCCGTTTACACATGCCGCTCCATAGAGGAGAATGGGGGTTCCGATCGGGACCGCATGAAAAACGGGCAGGCAGACCCGATCGGCACATCCGTGTGAAAGAGGCCTTAACCAGTTTGAAATACTCAGTACTTCCAAGAAGAGGGGAACATGTAGTCTTCTACCTTTCCTCCCACAATGCAATTCAGGGAGTCGAAATGGGCAATCGTTAAGTCGAAGCTCTGTCACATGGGAGTGGAAGGATAGTCATTAGCCTGTAGGGATTCGACTCCTCAATGGGCGGTCGGATGAAAACTGACCACCTTTCTGTTTTTATCCAACCCAATCTGATGGACAGAAGAGGGATTGGATCCCCATCCGTCCCATTTTTGGCGGATCGGATGTCAGTGGGTGTTAACAGACACATGTCCATTTACACCTGCCGCTCCATAGAGGAGAATGGGGGGTTATGATCGGGACCGCCTGAAAAACGGGCAAGCGGATCGGAACATCTGTGTGAAAGAGGCCTTAACCAGTTGAAATACTCAGAACTTCCAAGAAGAGGGGAACATGTAATCTTCTACCTTTCCTCCCACAATGCAATTCAGGGAGTCGAAATGGGCAATCGCTAAGTCGAAGCTCTGTCACATGGGAGTGGAAGGATAGCCATTGGCCTGTAGGGCTCTCCACTTGGGGCCCTGGATGGCAGTGAGCACAGGGAGTAGCAAGTATTAGTAGCAGAGTAAGGCTCGGTTCACAGTGCTACGACTTGGGATCCGACTCTTCAATGGGCGGTCGGATGAAAAGTGACTGCCTGTCCGTTTTCATGCGACCCGATCCGACAGACAGAAGGGGAATTGGAGCACCATCCATCGATTTTTTTGGGCAGATTGGATGTCGATGGGTGTAAATGGACACATGTCCGTTTACACCTGACGCTCCATAGAGGAGAATGGGGGTTCCGATCAGGACTGCCTGAAAAACGGGCAGGCGGACCCAATCGGTACATCTGTGTGAAAGAGGCCTTAACCAGTTTGAAATACTCAGTACTTCCAAGAAGAGGGGAACATGCAGTCTACCTTTCCTCCCACAATGCAATTCAGGGAGTCGAAATGGGCAATCGTTAAGTCGAAGCTCTGTCACATGGGAGTGGAAGGATAGTCATTGGCCTGTAGGGCTCTCCACTTGGGGCCCTGGATGGCAGTGAGCACAGGGATTAGTATTAGTAGCAGAATAAGGCTCGGTTCACAATGCCGCGACTTGGGATTCGACTCTTCAATGGGCAGTCGGATGAAAACTGACCGCCTGTCCCTTTTCATCCGACCCGATCCGATGGACAGAAGGGGAATTGGATCCCCATCCGTCAATTTTTTTGGCAGATCGGATGTCGGTGGGTGTAAATGGACACATGTCCGTTTACACATGCCGCTCCATAGAGGAGAATGGGGGTTCCGATCGGGACCGCATGAAAAACGGGCAGGCAGACCCGATCGGCACATCCGTGTGAAAGAGGCCTTAACCAGTTTGAAATACTCAGTACTTCCAAGAAGAGGGGAACATGTAGTCTTCTACCTTTCCTCCCACAATGCAATTCAGGGAGTCGAAATGGGCAATCGTTAAGTCGAAGCTCTGTCACATGGGAGTGGAAGGATAGTCATTAGCCTGTAGGGATTCGACTCCTCAATGGGCGGTCGGATGAAAACTGACCACCTTTCTGTTTTTATCCAACCCAATCTGATGGACAGAAGAGGGATTGGATCCCCATCCGTCCCATTTTTGGCGGATCGGATGTCAGTGGGTGTTAACAGACACATGTCCATTTACACCTGCCGCTCCATAGAGGAGAATGGGGGGTTATGATCGGGACCGCCTGAAAAACGGGCAAGCGGATCGGAACATCTGTGTGAAAGAGGCCTTAACCAGTTGAAATACTCAGAACTTCCAAGAAGAGGGGAACATGTAATCTTCTACCTTTCCTCCCACAATGCAATTCAGGGAGTCGAAATGGGCAATCGCTAAGTCGAAGCTCTGTCACATGGGAGTGGAAGGATAGCCATTGGCCTGTAGGGCTCTCCACTTGGGGCCCTGGATGGCAGTGAGCACAGGGAGTAGCAAGTATTAGTAGCAGAGTAAGGCTCGGTTCACAGTGCTACGACTTGGGATCCGACTCTTCAATGGGCGGTCGGATGAAAAGTGACTGCCTGTCCGTTTTCATGCGACCCGATCCGACAGACAGAAGGGGAATTGGAGCACCATCCATCGATTTTTTTGGGCAGATTGGATGTCGATGGGTGTAAATGGACACATGTCCGTTTACACCTGACGCTCCATAGAGGAGAATGGGGGTTCCGATCAGGACTGCCTGAAAAACGGGCAGGCGGACCCAATCGGTACATCTGTGTG
Organism: Staurois parvus; assembly: GCF_062004578.1. Taxonomy (NCBI): domain Eukaryota; kingdom Metazoa; phylum Chordata; class Amphibia; order Anura; family Ranidae; genus Staurois; species Staurois parvus. Next base: position 1,261,635 of record NW_028318579.1, on the reverse strand, counting down.
AAAGAGGCCTTAACCAGTTTGAAATACTCAGTACTTCCAAGAAGAGGGGAACATGCAGTCTACCTTTCCTCCCACAATGCAATTCAGGGAGTCGAAATGGGCAATCGCTAAGTCGAAGCACTGCCACATGGGAGTGGAAGGATAGCCATTGGCCTGTAGGGCTCTCCACCTGGGGCCCTGGATGGCAGTGAGCACAGGGAGTAGTAAGTATTAGTAGCAGAGTAAGGCTCGGTTCACACTGCCGTGACTTGGGAGCCGACTTGTGAGACCCCCAAGTCCCATGACATGTCAAATCCCATGTTAGTCAATGACAGTTGTCTTAATTAGCACTAGTAAAGTCGCTCCGACATTAGAAAAGGTTCCTGTGCTGCTTCAAGGCGACTTCTATCCAACGTGTGCCCATAGACTTTAGTGGAAGTCGCCTTCAAGTCGGATCCTCATCTATATTGATGTGATTTGGATCCGACATGACAGGAAGATTACCCAGGCCTTCCCTGAAAGATGTTTCAGAGTCATTTCAAAGTTGCCTCAAAGTGGCATCAAGTCGCATCAAACTAGTACTCAAGTCACAGTGTAAGTCGCACGACTTTCAGGTCGCAGTAGTGTGAACCGAGACTAATGGGTCGAAATTTGACCGATTTGTGATGCAGTGCGGAATTCGCACAGAAAATGCTGCAAATCCCGCACCGCGTCAGTGTGAACCCGGCCTGAATGTATCATATAATGGGGGTTATCTACTAAAGGTGTGAAGTGACAAATCAGGCGCACCTCTGCACAGGAACCAATCAGCTTCCAGGTTTTACTGTCAAAGCTTCATTGAACAAGCTGAGGTTAGGCCGGCCATACAGGGATCGAAATTCAACCGATTTTTCATCCGAAAATCGGACCTAAGAATAATCGGACGATTTTCGCTCTGTTATTGGGTCGATGGCACCGGCCGATTTTCGTGGTTCCTCCCCTTTTCGGTGATTGCGCATGTTGGAAAATTTGTGAAAAACAACCGATTTTCGACTCAATGGTCAAATCGTACGATCGTTTTTCCGAAAAGAATATGCGCACGAGCTGTGACCTGGACGGAACAGAAGTTTCGCTGTTATATGGGGTGAACTTTATGACTCGGTCGGCCGATTTTCGAAATCATTGATGGCGCCATCGGATTACCGAGCGAACAATGTTTTTGATTTTGGAAAAAAAATCGTTCAGAATTCGACCTATGTATGGCCTGCATTAAGGGCTGAAAAAAAAGAGACCTTTGATACAAAGTTATGATGTTGCAGTGTGATTACTGGAGAGAGGAGACTTGGTAAATGCTTCCTTTTCCCTGTAGCAAACTAATGACATCATCTCAGCCTAGGCAAAAACACTTCACTGGAGTTTAGGGATTAGTTGTGGGTCGATTATCGCACATGATCGCTATAGTGAAAATCGCCTGTATGCACCCCAGTTATACGCTATAATCAGGGGCGGACTGACAACTCATGGGGCCCCCGGCAATAGTGGATCATGGAGCCCCTGTGTCCTTGCCCAAACTCAAAGTACACCCAAAAAAGCCTATAAAAAAGGTACCAAGGGTATCTCATGGGGCCCCCTACTGACCCCGGGCCCTCGGGCAGTGCCTGAGTTTCCAAATGGTCAGTCCGCCCCTGGCTATAATAAAGCTCCTCTGCTCAGCAGCTGCTGAGATCAATGCTCTGCCACACAAGGAAAGCCCTCTGACTTCACACTCAGGGCCAGTTCACACTCCATGCGTTTCAGTTGCTTTTTTTCTGCATCCAAATCGCACAGAAAGTAGTAGATATGGTGGTCACTGTCATAGTTCACATCAGTGCTCGCAGTTCCAGTGCGTTCCGGTTGCTAGAAAAAAAGTAGAACAGGCTGCATTTTTCCTGCACAGAACTGTAGTGGAGCGCAGTAAAACGCATCAAAAACGCACTGAAACTCACCAAAAACGCACTGGAACACACATGCTCCTATTTAAGGCCAGTTCATACTACGTGCGTTTCAGTTGCTTTTTTTGTGCATCCAAAACACACAAAAAGTAGGTGATATGGTAGTCAGTGTCATAGTTCACATCAGTGCTTGCAGTAACAGTGCGTTCCGGTTGCGGAAAAAAAAAAAGAACAGGATGCATTTTTTCTGCACAGAACTGTACTGGAACACAGTAAAACGCATCACAACGCACCGGAACGCACCAAAAACTCACTGGAGCACGCATGCCCTTATTTAGGGCCAGTTCACACTTCATGCATTTCAGTTGCTTTTTTTCTTCATCCAAAACGCACAGAAAGTAGGTGATATGGTTGTCAATGTCACAGTTCACATCAGTGCTTGCAGTTCCAGTGCGTTCCGGTTGCAGGAAACGCACTGGAACTGCAAGAACTGTATGGGAACGCGGTAAAAGCTTCAAAAACGCACCGGGACTCATCACATATCTCTAAATGGAAAAAAAATTAACTGGAATGCATAAAAAAAACGCACTGGAACGCGTCCAAAAAAGCATCAAAAACGCGCATGCAGAAACGTGTCTGGACCGCGTTTCTATGGTTTGAACCAGCTCTCAGCCCTTGGGGCGGGGGGCACTGCAAAGGTAGCTTTTTTGTAATTCCCGGAATTCAGCTTTAAAGCCAAGCCTGTACTACAAATCACACCCCAATTAAAAGTATATTTTCTAATTTGTCAGGGCGGACTTTTAATTCGACGCGGTAAATGTTTAATTTGCGCATAATGAGCGTTCCCGCATTCACGTACTGTGCCGATATCCTACGGGGGGTAATAAATGAAGCACGGCCGCGACAAGCCGGGAATATTTTCCGCAATGTATTCTGCCAATGTAAGAGTGGGCCTGTCAGGATTTGGGGCGTGGAAACGTTTCTTCGGAGATTAGATAATTTTTTTTTTTTTTTTCGTTTCCAAAAATAGATCTCAATCTGTTTGTCTTTCCAGAGTAAGTAAATTCTACTTTTTTTCACCTCAGTTTCCATGGAGATGTGAGAATATCAATGACAGACATGGGAGCTGGAAATGGGATCGGGCTATTTATAAATTGTCGGAGCAGACGATGGAGGCGATTGCCGGTGAGCCTGGCAGATTCACAGATGGGCAGCAAAGGGTTCAAATGTATCGCTGACGACGTAACACAAGTAACGCATTGCAGGAGTTTTAGGGCATGAGGTATACATACTCCTTCATATTGGCTTGCAGCACTGGGGCCATATGGTCAGTTTCTACCAGGGGACCTATCTTGGGTCTCTCCAAATGCTATGGCTTCTTCTCACAACCCCAACCGGGTAACTGGCTTCTTGAGTCAGTGGTAGAAACTTTAGACTGTAAGCTCCTATGGATCAGAAATAGGTCAGAATTGTATATTCTGATAGGTGGGGTGGGTGCAGGGGTGTAGTTACCACAAGGCAAACAAGGCATTTGCCTAGGGTGGCATTTTTCAGGGGGCAGCACTGCTCCCCAGAAGAAGGGACACATGAAGCATGAGGACCAGGTGGGATCCGAGAGAGGCTGTGGGCTGCTTGATGGTGTATGCAGAGCCTGACTCTCATTCCAGGGGATGTCCAGAGCTGTGGAGGTGAGTGTCTATCTCTCTTGCTGGGGGGTGGTGGTGTTGGTTGGTGTCAGGCTCTCTCTGCGGGGGGGTAATGGAGCGATTTTTTTTTTGTGTTGCCTAGGGCAGCACAAAACCAAAATACACCACTGGGTGTGTGATCACCCTGAACCAATGTAAGTTGAGATGCATTCAGATCCACAGAATATAACTGGATATAACATTTATAGGTAAAGTTGATCCAGGGAATATCCGATTGCCTCTCAGAGGATCAGGAAGGATTTTTTTCCCCTGCAGGAGCAAATTGGATCGTGCTTTGCTGTTTTTTTTGCCTTCCTCTGGATCAACTGTGGGTGTAGGATAATTTTTTTTACTTTTTTTTTTACTGGCTGAACCGGATGGACTTTTGTCTTTTTTTCAGCCAGACTAACTATGTAATAAGGAATAAAGTGTGTGTTTTCCTTGCTGCAGTTTAGTTCAAGGCAGGTCCCGAGATCTGGGCCTAAAAAACACCATATATATCCAACATGTTTCGGGAGAAAAGATCTCCCCCTTCATCAGGGCATGAGCAAGGATTCATATTACAATTTGCATGAAATTATTATTGTAACGTAACTGACCCCAGAGTGCGCAGAGTACTTCCGTTAGACTACCGCTTCCCTGTCCGAACACCGACAACAGACACCACAGCCGACCATACAAGACTAGACGACACCAGTCTTGAAGTAAACCAGGAGGTAGACCGTTTATTTCAACACAGATACAAGATATATACACTCAGGGGACAGGCCCCCCTCTCTGCATAATGACACAGGGCGGGGCAATCTACATTTAGTAACAAGAGACACACAGGTATTCAAAGTTCACACCAGCAGACAGTCCCATCAGGAGGGAGGGCTGCTGGAGATACACCCCCCCCCACTAAGCTAATACACATAAACACATACATCTCATAATAGTTTGCTCCCAAGCAAGACAAACAATAGAACAATGGGATGCAACCACACAACACCAAACAATCCACAACCCCCACCCCAACTATCTCCTAGACATGTCTACATAATATTAGGAGAGATCACCCTGTACCCCTAACAGGCACAGGGTGACTTACACATAAGAGGGATATGGGGAGCTGAGACAGGGGTCTCTCCACCTCTCCAAAGTGAGCTGGGTTCCATGGGCCCCCCACCCAAAGTGACTCCCGTCACAATTATACAGGATTTATATTGCACCAACAGCTTGTTCAGCGCTTTACAATATAAAGGGAGACAATACAGCAACAATACAGTTCAATACAAGAGGGTTAGGAGGGCCCTGATCCTGGGAGCTTACAATCTAATCTAACAAAGAAGGTCTGGACTGAGGCTAGCATGTTCTATCAACCCATCAAGCTAGACAGCTGTTTACAGCGCCAAAAGGATGTGCTAGCCCCGTCCAGCCTCAGTTCAGAAAAAGGAGAGAAGCGCCTCTAAGTGCAATAAGTCTTTTAATTCAAGTCTAAATGTAGAAACACTCACATGTGTGAAGTAATCATAAGCATAAAAACCGTGGTTAACAATAGTTAACGGTGGGGTGGTAACCCGGGTGAAGAGCCGTCATCTCTCTGCGATGTGGGGAGGTCAGCTCTCGGCTGGAACAGCGTGGTGGCTGGAGGGGGAACAGTGGTGAGGCCAGCCTTCATGCACGTCCTCCCTCAAAGCCGGATGGAACGCACGCTGGAACGTAGCGGCGGCGTGGCCGTGATGACGTCAGATCCCAGGGTGCACTGCGACGCGTTTCGGAGCATGCACTGGCCGTGGAAGGCGGAAGTGCACTCCTTTTTCAAGCAGGGGGAAGTGGATGAACAGGGGTGAATATATAGGGAACGTGAGTCTAATTGATCAATTAACCAATTAACCAGTGATTGACCATTGCTGTCAGGTGAATAGTGTAAAGTCATGGATGTTAACTGGGGGGTAAAAGGAAACCAAATGGAAAAAAGAGAGGATGTAATAAATAAGAAAACGGAAGACGAAAGAAAAAAAAAAAAAAAAAAAAAAATTATGTTCTGGGAGATTAGTGGGGTAAAATGTTCACCTTGCAGCACTGGCACATCAATTATGTAACAGTAGTGAGCAGATATTTAGTGGTAATACAGCATGATTGCAAGATGATACAGCATGATTGCAAGATGATAAACATATTGGTAATAATACATGCAGATGACATTATAAAAAGTAAATTACATTGTAAAAAATTGTAAAAAATAGAATAAAATATAAATAATGAACAAAAGGTTATAAATAATAAACTAAAAATTGGATAAAAAAAAAAAAAAAAAAAATTCGATAAAAAATTTGATTAAAAAATTCGATTAAAAAATTCGATTTAAAAAAAAAAAAAAAAAAAAAAAAAAAAAAATTATAAAGAAAGGGGGGGGGGGGGGAAGTATCATTGTGAGTGTTGAGTGGCTGTGAATGGGAGATTGTAGTGTTTATAGTATAGTGTTAATGTCTAATTCCTCGTTGAGTCCGCCTGGGGACAATGTATCTAATGTAAATATCCAATAAGTTTCTTGTGAACAGAGTTTTTTGAAACGATCAGACTCAGAGAGATTGTTGTGTATGGATTCTAAGACCCATACTTGTAGGCCATCAGTGGATTTTTGGTGATATTCAAGGAAGTGGCGGGGGACGCTATGTTTGTCTTTACCATCTTCAATAAGACGTCTGTGCTCGCCAAACCTGGCGCGGAGGGGTCTGATGGTTCGTCCCACATATAGGAGGCCGCAAGGGCAGGATATACAATAGATCACATGATCAGTGGAGCAGTTGTAAAATTCTTTGAATGAATAGGTTTTTCCTTTTGTGGTGAAGTTTTTTTGTCCGTGTTTAACGAATTGGCAAGTTTTGCATAGCGCTTTGTTGCATCTATACATGCCGACAATGGGTATGAGGCAGATTGTGTTGAGTGTGTTGGTGGGTGGGTTGTATTTGCTGGGGGCAATCTTGTTTTTAAGGTTGATGGCTTTGCGGTAGGTGTATTTTGGTTTTTTATCTAAGATGTCTATTAAATGTGGATCCTGTAGTAGTATCGGCCAATGTCTATTGATGATAGACTCCATTTTGTGAAAGTTGTTGTGGAATTTGGTTATAAATCTGACCTGGTTGGGAGGCTCTGAGTTATTGTGTGTTTGGGGTCTACCCTTGTGGTAGAAGGAGTGGGCCTCATCTACTAGCTTGTGTGGGTAACCTTTGTCTAGGAATTTCTTTATTAGAATGTCACTCTGGAGATTGTAATCTGAATCTGTGGTGCAGTTTTGTCTGAGACGACAGAATTGTCCTTTAGGTATATTTTGGATCCATTTGGGGTGGTGGCAGCTGTTGAAGTGGAGGTATGAGTTGCCAGATACGGGTTTGAAGTGGTTTTTTGTTAATATTTGGAGATTGTCATGGTATAATTCGAGATCTAGGAATACAAGAGTATGTTTGTGGTGAGTGGAGGTGAAGGACAGTCCAAAAGGATTTGAATTGCAATGGGTTACGAACTGGTCTACGTGTGATATTGGTCCATCCCAGATGACGATAATGTCATCTATGTAACGGCCGTAAAAGATGATGTGGGCGGCAAAGGGATTGTTGTGCCATATGTGTTTGTCCTCCCAGAAACTCATAGTCAAGTTGGCATATGAGGGTGCAAAGTTGGCTCCCATGGCTGTACCTTGAGTTTGTAAGTAGAAATCGTGGTTGAATGTGAAGTAATTGTGTTTGAGGCAAAATGAGGTGGCGTCTACTATAAAGGAAGATTGTTTGGGGTTGAGTGATGGATCCAAGGATAGATAATGCTGGATGGCGGTGATGCCTACATCATGGGGTATCGAGGTGTATAGGGAGCAGACATCTAACGAGACCCAACAATAGTCGGGTTCCCAGGAGTATGTTTGGAGTAATTCTAGCAAGTGTCCGCTGTCCCGGATATATGAGTGTTGAGCCTGTGCAAGGGGTTGTAGGAAGTGGTCGATATATTGGGAGAAACCGCTGGTAATGCTCCCTGTGGCCGCTACGATTGGTCTTCCTGGTGGATTATTTGGATTTTTGTGTACTTTGGGGAGAAAGTAAAAATACGGGGTGTTGTAGAAGTCTTTAGATAGAAAAGAGGCTTCCTGCTTGGTGATGACACCATCAAGTAAGGCTGTGTTCGTTAGTAGTAGTGCGTCCTGTTTGAATTCGGGTAGTGGGTCTTTAGTTAATTTGGTATACGTGGATGTGTCTGAGAGGAGTCTGAGGGCTTCGTCTATGTAGTCAGTGGTATTAAGAAGTACAATGCCGCCGCCTTTATCGGCGGGCTTGATAATAATGTCCTTATTGTTTGATAAAGTGGTAATGGATTTTTTTACAGTGTTTGGTAGATTAGAGGCGGAATGGTGCTGGTTGGGATTGCACAATTTGATGAATTCCGAGTAGACTACTCTATAAAAACTTTCCAGGTAGGGGCCCTTAGAATGTGTGGGATTGAATACTGATTTGGGTCTGAGCGTAGTGTGTGCCACAGGTGGGGGGTATAAAAGTTGTGAAGTGAGTGTAAAATCTAAAGGTGGGCCATCATCAGGGTGAGACTCAGCAAATAATTGTTCTAATATGTCTAAGGCGTCTGAGTCAGACGAAATAAACACCGCAACACACACCAAACACAAACACCGCAAACTGTAAAAATCTTCAACTTATCCAACCATCAACTATCACAAACTGAAATCTCTCTGCTCAATCACGGTCTAAACTTTGCCCCAACTTCCCCACCCAACTTATTCACACTATTCAAAGACCTGAATAAATTTATACGCAATCTCACCTTAAAAAGATTCTTTCACATTCAATCCAAAAAAACTCAGCCTACAGCCATTTCACCTGACACAGACAATATCAACCCCTCAACCCCATCTGACTCAGACGCCTTAGACATATTAGAACAATTATTTGCTGAGTCTCACCCTGATGATGGCCCACCTTTAGATTTTACACTCACTTCACAACTTTTATACCCCCCACCTGTGGCACACACTACGCTCAGACCCAAATCAGTATTCAATCCCACACATTCTAAGGGCCCCTACCTGGAAAGTTTTTATAGAGTAGTCTACTCGGAATTCATCAAATTGTGCAATCCCAACCAGCACCATTCCGCCTCTAATCTACCAAACACTGTAAAAAAATCCATTACCACTTTATCAAACAATAAGGACATTATTATCAAGCCCGCCGATAAAGGCGGCGGCATTGTACTTCTTAATACCACTGACTACATAGACGAAGCCCTCAGACTCCTCTCAGACACATCCACGTATACCAAATTAACTAAAGACCCACTACCCGAATTCAAACAGGACGCACTACTACTAACGAACACAGCCTTACTTGATGGTGTCATCACCAAGCAGGAAGCCTCTTTTCTATCTAAAGACTTCTACAACACCCCGTATTTTTACTTTCTCCCCAAAGTACACAAAAATCCAAATAATCCACCAGGAAGACCAATCGTAGCGGCCACAGGGAGCATTACCAGCGGTTTCTCCCAATATATCGACCACTTCCTACAACCCCTTGCACAGGCTCAACACTCATATATCCGGGACAGCGGACACTTGCTAGAATTACTCCAAACATACTCCTGGGAACCCGACTATTGTTGGGTCTCGTTAGATGTCTGCTCCCTATACACCTCGATACCCCATGATGTAGGCATCACCGCCATCCAGCATTATCTATCCTTGGATCCATCACTCAACCCCAAACAATCTTCCTTTATAGTAGACGCCACCTCATTTTGCCTCAAACACAATTACTTCACATTCAACCACGATTTCTACTTACAAACTCAAGGTACAGCCATGGGAGCCAACTTTGCACCCTCATATGCCAACTTGACTATGAGTTTCTGGGAGGACAAACACATATGGCACAACAATCCCTTTGCCGCCCACATCATCTTTTACGGCCGTTACATAGATGACATTATCGTCATCTGGGATGGACCAATATCACACGTAGACCAGTTCGTAACCCATTGCAATTCAAATCCTTTTGGACTGTCCTTCACCTCCACTCACCACAAACATACTCTTGTATTCCTAGATCTCGAATTATACCATGACAATCTCCAAATATTAACAAAAAACCACTTCAAACCCGTATCTGGCAACTCATACCTCCACTTCAACAGCTGCCACCACCCCAAATGGATCCAAAATATACCTAAAGGACAATTCTGTCGTCTCAGACAAAACTGCACCACAGATTCAGATTACAATCTCCAGAGTGACATTCTAATAAAGAAATTCCTAGACAAAGGTTACCCACACAAGCTAGTAGATGAGGCCCACTCCTTCTACCACAAGGGTAGACCCCAAACACACAATAACTCAGAGCCTCCCAACCAGGTCAGATTTATAACCAAATTCCACAACAACTTTCACAAAATGGAGTCTATCATCAATAGACATTGGCCGATACTACTACAGGATCCACATTTAATAGACATCTTAGATAAAAAACCAAAATACACCTACCGCAAAGCCATCAACCTTAAAAACAAGATTGCCCCCAGCAAATACAACCCACCCACCAACACACTCAACACAATCTGCCTCATACCCATTGTCGGCATGTATAGATGCAACAAAGCGCTATGCAAAACTTGCCAATTCGTTAAACACGGACAAAAAAACTTCACCACAAAAAGAAAAACCTATTCATTCAAAGAATTTTACAACTGCTCCACTGATCATGTGATCTATTGTATATCCTGCCCTTGCGGCCTCCTATATGTGGGACGAACCATCAGACCCCTCCGCGCCAGGTTTGGCGAGCACAGACGTCTTATTGAAGATGGTAAAGACAAACATAGCGTCCCCCGCCACTTCCTTGAATATCACCAAAAATCCACTGATGGCCTACAAGTATGGGTCTTAGAATCCATACACAACAATCTCTCTGAGTCTGATCGTTTCAAAAAACTCTGTTCACAAGAAACTTATTGGATATTTACATTAGATACATTGTCCCCAGGCGGACTCAACGAGGAATTAGACATTAACACTATACTATAAACACTACAATCTCCCATTCACAGCCACTCAACACTCACAATGATACTTCCCCCCCCCCCCCCCTTTCTTTATAATTTTTTTTTTTTTTTTTTTTTTTTTTTTTTTTATTTATTATTTTTTTTTTTTTTTTTTTTTTTTTTTAATCGAATTTTTTTTTTAATCGAATTTTTTAATCGAATTTTTTAATCAAATTTTTTATCGAATTTTTTTTTTTTTTTTTTTTATCCAATTTTTAGTTTATTATTTATAACCTTTTGTTCATTATTTATATTTTATTCTATTTTTTACAATTTTTTACAATGTAATTTACTTTTTATAATGTCATCTGCATGTATTATTACCAATATGTTTATCATCTTGCAATCATGCTGTATCATCTTGCAATCATGCTGTATTACCACTAAATATCTGCTCACTACTGTTACATAATTGATGTGCCAGTGCTGCAAGGTGAACATTTTACCCCACTAATCTCCCAGAACATAATTTTTTTTTTTTTTTTTTTTTTCTTTCGTCTTCCGTTTTCTTATTTATTACATCCTCTCTTTTTTCCATTTGGTTTCCTTTTACCCCCCAGTTAACATCCATGACTTTACACTATTCACCTGACAGCAATGGTCAATCACTGGTTAATTGGTTAATTGATCAATTAGACTCACGTTCCCTATATATTCACCCCTGTTCATCCACTTCCCCCTGCTTGAAAAAGGAGTGCACTTCCGCCTTCCACGGCCAGTGCATGCTCCGAAACGCGTCGCAGTGCACCCTGGGATCTGACGTCATCACGGCCACGCCGCCGCTACGTTCCAGCGTGCGTTCCATCCGGCTTTGAGGGAGGACGTGCATGAAGGCTGGCCTCACCACTGTTCCCCCTCCAGCCACCACGCTGTTCCAGCCGAGAGCTGACCTCCCCACATCGCAGAGAGATGACGGCTCTTCACCCGGGTTACCACCCCACCGTTAACTATTGTTAACCACGGTTTTTATGCTTATGATTACTTCACACATGTGAGTGTTTCTACATTTAGACTTGAATTAAAAGACTTTTTGCACTTAGAGGCGCTTCTCTCCTTTTTCTCATCTACAGAAGTTGCTACAGCTTATTTGGAAGCCTTGCCCTCAGTGCCACACGGAATCCTACGCTCTTCATACAGTAGCCACTAATACCACCATCACCCATACTACCATTTCCCAGGACTTTGCAGTGTTTGCGCTGTTACAACCCTTCCTCATTTTTTCAGCCTCAGTTCAGGCCTTCTATATTATTTCATCCAGATTGTATTACAAATCCTCCTTGTTCAACCCCATATGAAGGGGGATTCCCTTTCCCCTGAAACGTGTTGGCCATGTCTGATGTTCTTACCAAATAAACATTATAAACAAATCGCTCAACAGATGGACAACTTCTGGGAATGTGGCTAGGAACACCTTATACCAACTTCTATCTTGTTTGAGATTTGTTTCAAATGTTTGTCAAGAACTGGGGTCTCCAAAACTATGGCCCTCCAGCTCAAGTACTACAAGTCCCATCATACCTCTGCCTCTGGGAGTCTTGCCTGTGGCTGTCAGAGTCTTGCAAGGGCTCATGGGACTTGCAGTTCTTCAACACCTGGAGGTCCATAGTTTGGAGACTCTTGGTCAAGAACATCAGATATATGCAACACTTTTCGGAGGAAAAGATCTCCATCATGGTTTGAACAATCCGGATGAAATAAAATAGAAGGCCTAAGTTATTTTTCCCCAATTGTTTTTAATGCAACAGTAAAAAACAAAACAAAATAAACTAATAAAAATGTTAAAATATTAATGGCCTCAATCAGCGGGTACGCTCCTACACATTTGGTGGGAATGCCCATTGTTGCAACCCTTTTGGGGGAACGTTCAATCTATAATTGCACAAGTCACCACGTACGCCCTGGACCAGTGATGGCGAACCTTTTTGAGCCCGAGTGCCCAAAACTGCAACACAAAACCAACTTTTTTATTTCAAAGTTCCAACACTGCAATTAACCACTTGCTTACCGGGCACTTCTACCCCCTTCCTGCCCAGACCAATTTTCAGCTTTCAGTGCTGTTGCACTTGACAATGACAATTGTGCGGTCATGCAACACTCATTTTTTCACACAAATAGAGCTTTTTTTGGTGGTATTTAATCACCACTGGGTGTTTTATTTTTTGCACTATAAATGAAAAAAGAGCAAAAAATTTAAAACATAAAAGGTTTTCTTTGCTTCTATTATAAAATTTTGCAAACAGGTAATATTTCTTCTTTGATGTGCGTTGGTGAGGCTGCACTAATAGGCAGCACTGATGGGCATTGATGAGGCGGCACAGATAGGTAGCACTGAAGGCGGCACTGGTGGGCATTGATGAGGATGCACTGATATGCAGCAATGATGGGCACTGATAAGCGGCACTGACTGATAGCACCAACTGGAGGCACTGACAGACGGCACTGATCGGCAGCACTGCTGGGCATCATTGATGGGTGGCACTGATGGGCAGCACTGATGGGCGACACTGCTGGGCACTGACAGATGGCACTGCTGGGCAGCACTGACAGGTGGCACTGCTGGGCAGCATTGACAGGTGGCACTGCTGGGCAGCACTGACAGGCGACACTGCTGGGCACTGATGGGTGACACTGCAAGCAGTTAATCTCACCTCTGGCAGTGTCGGTGTGGCTTCCAACCCAGCAGCTCATTCCCATCCACGCTGAACACATCGCCCCTGGCCCCGGAGCAGTGTGAGAGCCTCTTCCTCTCTTCCACGCCCATCCCCGGCTACATCACCCCTGGTGCCAGATCCGCATAGGAGCCGTTTCCTCTCGTCCACACCCACCCTAGCCCCAGAGACATGTGGGAGATGTAGTTTGATGGGGGTCCAGCGTGGACGAGATCTGGATGGCCGGTCAGTGTGTGTGGTCCGTGTGCGCTCATCTTCCTCTTCTTCCTGGCGTGCCCACTGAGATGGCTCTACGTGCCATAGGTTCGCCATCACTGCCCTAGACCTTTCCCCCGCACAATTTCTGCTCCATCATACGGCACTTCCATTTCGGACATACCGCAAATCACTCGCCTTGCATATGGTAAATGCTGCTAAGCAATGTATCCCAGTCCACTGGCGCTCAAGACATGTTCCCACTATACGAGAATGGTTTGCCAGGATCGACAAAACTGAGGAAATGGAGGAACTGATTTCTGTAGCTAAGGATCATCCCGAGAGATTCAGGAAAACTTGGGCATGCTGGAGTTATTTCAAATCCACCCCTAACTATCATCTAACACAGTGGTTCTCAACCTGTGGGTCGCGACCCCTTTGGGGGTCGAACGACCCTTTCACAGGGGTCCCCTAATACCATCAGAAAACACATAATTCCGATGTGTAAAGAGCAGCTACTGTGTAGAAAGCAGCTGCTGTGTTGAAAGCAGCTACTGTGTTGAAAGCAGCTACTCTGTTAAAAGCAGCTACTGTGTTGAAAGCAGCTACTGTGTTAAAAGCAGCTACTGTGTTGAAAGCAGCAGTATTGGAGGTAAAACGGCACTTCATGAATTATAATTACTGGGTAAATAATTTTATGGTTGGGGGTCACCACAACATGAGGAACTGTATTAAAGGGTCACGGCATTAGGAAGGTTGAGAACCACTGATCTAACAGGACACGATCAACAGAGACCCTCTGGCTGAATGTCTAACTACAATGCTGTGGAGGGATATACCCTGATATCCGAAGACAATCCTCTCACGCACAAGGATGGTCTGCACACCCATATCTCACCATGCCTTCTGGGGTTCTTGATACCTGCGTCACCCCACTGACAGATCCTTCACACATCATATTTTAAGCTCTAATATTAACTGTCTGGCTGGGCCTATGCATGAGGATGTAATGCCTTCTTATCCCTCCCCCCCCCCCTTTTTTTTTTTTTCTCTTTCTTCCCCAATATCTCACCTAACAATTCTTTCTATTACTATCGGTCTTTCTAACCTCTTGTCTTCACACCTGTTGTTTCCCTGTATGATTTTTTCTCTACCAATCAAATAGAGCATTTACTTGCACACAGATATGACTAACTTCGACCATAGCACATACGCTACTTATCACTATGTAAACAATGACCGTCACAATCAGGGGCGGACTGACAACTCATGGGGCCCCTGGGCAATAGGGGATCATGGGGCCCCTGTGTCCTTGCCCACACTCAAAAAAAGCCTATAAAAAGGTACCAGGGGCATTTCATGGGGCCCCCTACTGACCCCGGGCCCTCGGGCAGTGCCCGAGTTCTTGAATGGTCAGTCCGCCCCTGGTCACAATACCCAACGCTTCCCCTACCCTTATCTCTATCATCACACTGCTTTGCCAATAAAAAGTTGATGAGAGTCAGGACGAGATAACATTCACTAACATCACTTTATCCACTTTCCTCTCGGTTTCCACCAGTTTACTTTGTATGATGGTTGTACTGGTCTACATGTTTTTGTTGTGCACAACTGATTACAATTAGTCCCGTATGTGAAACGGGAAGCAACATGTCATGTCTATGTTTTGACTGTGATCTATGGCTGTACATGCTCTAAATGCTTTTGTCTTTCCTTAAATCAATACAGTATTTTTGGAACAAAAAAATATTAATGGCCAGAGAAAAAGAAAGGAGAAAAAAAAAAAATCAGGAAAACAGTTAAGGGGAGAAGAGTGGAGAAGATGTTAATTAGGGTGGATTAGGGTAAAGTGAAGTTTAATAAAGAGCTAAAAATATACTTATTGGGGCAGCACAGTGGCTAAATGGTTAGCACTTCCGCCTGGCAGTACTAGGGTCGTTGGTTCGAATCCCAGCCACGGCACCTCCTGCCTGGGGTTTGCATGTTCTCCCTGTGCCTGTGTGGGTTTCCTCCGGGTTCTCCAGTTTACTACCAAACTCCAAAGACATGCTGGTAGGTGAACTGGCTCCTGTCTAAATTGTCCCTAGTATGTGTATGTATGAATGTGAGTTAGGGACCTTAGATTGTACGCCCCTTGAGGGTTAGGGACTGATGTGAATGTACAATATATATGTAAAGTGCTGCGTACATTGACGGCGATATATAAGCACCTGAAATAAATAAATAAAATACATTTATTTTTTGTTTTGTTAGGGTGCTTTCACAGACATAAGAAAGTGTGTGTTTCCTTGATGGAGTTTAGTTTGTAGTCAAGGCTGCCGCCTTTCTGATCAAATTGCTCAACAGACGGACAACTTCTGGGTATGTGATTAGGAGCCCCTATTACAAACTTTTTGAGATTTTTTAAAATATATATATTTTTAAGAACAGATACAGCCAACACGTTTCGAGGGGAAGAAACCTCCCCCTTCTGGGCTTGAACAAGGATTTGTAATGCAATAATCCTGTATAATAATCATGAAATAACAGAAGTGTGTGTGTATATATATATATATATATATATATATATATACACACATACATAAATACATACACACACACTATATTGCCAAAAGTATTGGTCCAGCCCTCCAAATCATGTGATTCAGGTGTTCCAATCCCCTCCATGGACACAGGTGTATACAATCAAGCCCCTAGGCATGCAGACTGCTTCTACAAACATTGGTGAAAGAATGGGTCGCTCTCAGGAGCTCAGTGGCTCCAAGCGTGGTCCCGTGATAGGTTGTCACCTGTACAATAAGTCCATCCGTGACATTTCCTGGGTACTAAATATTCCACGCTCAACTGTTAGTGGGATTATAACAAAGTGGAAGCAACTGGGAACAACAGCAACTCAGCCACCAAGTGGTAGGCCACGTCACATGACAGAGCGAGGTCAGCGCATGCTGAAGCGCACAGTGCGCAGAAGTCGCCAACTGTCTGCAGAGTCAATAGCTAAAGACCTCCAAACTTGGTGTGGCCTTCAGATTAGCACAACAACAGTGTGTAGAGATCTTCATGGAATGGGTTTCCATGGCCGAGCAGCTGCATCCAAGCCTTAGGCTACGTTCACACTAGCCTTGTGTGCAGGCAGCAGAGAGGAGTTTGGGAAGCGTTTTTACCGCTTCCCAAACGCCTCTGCCAACTCTGCACATTACAGCACATGGTGCTGTTCTAACAGGAGCGTTTGCGTCGCGTTGCGGCAAAACGGACGCCTCTGGTCGAGTCAGGAGGCTTTGAAGCCTCCTATTCTCGTCTATGGTGCCGCTCCGCAAACGCCCGGCCGGCGTTTGCGGTGCGGTTGCAACGCGGTTGCGGGGCGTTTGCGGAGCGGTAACACCACTCAAATGCATTATAGGCGTTTGTGGGGCGTTATTAACGCTCGGCAAACGCCTAGCAACCGCCGCTAAACCGCGCATGTGGCGTTTGCGGAGCGTTTGCCGAGCGTTAAAAACGCTCCGCAAACACCGGACCAACGCTTGCCAAACGCTATAGGGGCGTTTGGCAAGCGTTGGCAAAACAGCCTAGTGTGAACGAGCCCTAACATCACCAAGTGCAATGCAAAGCGTCGGATGCCGTGGTGTAAAGCACGCCGCTACTGGACTCTAGAGCCATGGAGACATGTTCTCTGGAGTGACCAATCATGCTTCTCTGCGGTCGCCAAGAGGTTGGGCTTGGCCCCCTAGTTCCAATGAAGGGAACGCTTAAGGCAACAGCATACGAAGACATTTTGGACAATTTCATGCTCCCAACTTTGTGAGAAGAGTTTGGGGATGGCCCCTTCCTGTTCCAACATGACTGCGCACCAGTGCACAAAGCAAGGTCTATAAAAACATGGAGGAGCCAGTTTGGGGTGGAGGAACTTGACTGGCCTGCACAGAATATATTCTTCAGATTTTTTTTAACATATAAAAAAGTCATTTTAACATATTTTTACATATATTTGTAAATGCATTCCAAAAATGTATTTGTATTTTTAAAGACATACAGTATATTTGAAATGTATTTTTAAAAATATTTTTCATATATTTTGTAATAAAAACACAATTTATTGAAATACATTTTGGAATATATTGAATACGGCCAAAATTGTAGCATTTCAAATATATGTCAATATATTTGGGAAGAATATTTTTTAAAATATATTTCAAATATATTTTTCTTCCATGTGGGATATAAACCATTAAAAAAGCAATTCATATGCTGAATATTTTCCTTACTTATAATAATCCCTATACAGTAATAATGTGACCACACTGTTCGTTTAGCACAGAAATGATTATTATTATTATACAGTATTTATATAGCGCCAGGTTTGCTCAGCGCTGTACATTATAGTGGGGGACAGAACATGAGACAAAACAGTAACAAAACAATACACGAGGTGTAGTGGATTGTGATAGACAGTCCACGTTCTATTAGATGATCAGTAAAATGACAATTTTATAGTCTTGCTACTTTCTGCTTCTTGCTCTTTACATTCCTTACTCTCTTAAGTAGACAATCAGATATAAGTTGACAGAACAATGATGATAATTAAGATGGCGCCTTCATCCGGAGTCTCACCCGAGGTGACTCATTAGGAGAAAAGTATCTTTTAATGTAAACAACCCCCATAAAAGGGAATGAGTCTTTTTGGGGAAAATGATTGGAAGATATCAACACGGATGGAAGAACACGCAGAAACCCAGTGGACTTTTCACCCAATCAATGTATATGCTTTGCCTGCATCATATGCCCTATAAATGATACTGTTCGTTCCTCAATAAAACAGAATTTTAGGAAGTTGGCAAACTGCAACAGTTTGGCTCACTGGTAGATCACAGTAAATGGTCTGTGACCGAGTCAAAAACAGAGGGGTTCGAGGGCCCTGCTCTTTCGAGCTTACCATCTAGGAGGGAGGGGATATCACACAGTCAGCCAATGAATGGAGTCAATAAATGTGGATTAATAAATGGAATATCTGTTGACCCTACCAGTAGACTTGTTATTTTCCACTTCCGGTTATCGGGTGACAACACTGTTTGTTCTGCTGGGAAATCACACAGCAGCGTTGTCACCCCCTGGATGAATGGGTTTTAGGTGAATGGGTTTTTTTTTTGTGAAGAAAAAAAAAAAAAAGATGTAAACCATAAAAAAAGCTATTTATTCACTGAATACTATCCTTACCAGTAATAACTCTAATCCAGTTACCAGAATATAACATTTCACTACAGCTGGTTCTCAGTCCCTCTCCTTAAAGCAAGCCACTCATTACTACGTCCAAGTATTTCCGTATGTTTAAAAATAAACATTGTTCTAGCCCCCGCATAAGCCCTTTATTTTTTATTTTAAGAATAGGCGAAGCTTAAGAATAATTATAATAATGATAAAGGCGGGAAGGGGTTAAAAGACAACGCCGGCGGTGACCCACGAGGAAGGAGCGGCTCTCAGCAGCAGGGAAATTTATTTTGTAAGCCAGGGGACCTGCGATATGATCGCCAAAGCAAACTTTAAATAAACCTCGTTGTCACTTATAAATAATTAACTCTGTGTTTCCAATTAATTGTGTGATTATTAAACCATTAGCTCTTCTCTTCCCCGGAGAATTCTGCAGATGAATCCATACGAGCGGGAAGGGAACATCTCACTCTGGAATATTACTGAGAATTTAAAAGGGGTTGCATAACCATTTTAAAAGTTTTTTTTTTTTTTTTAAATACTTGTATGCAGACATGTTGCTGTCTTCAGTGCAGACTGCAGACAAGCTGTGTGTAAGCAAAGCAATGTTTACATTGGCCTAAACCTGTGGTAGATGAAAAAGAAGAGAGGCGCCCTCTGAGTGCAGTATGCAGGAAATATTTAATGAACCACAATCAGAAAACTCATAATGTGAAGATGCTTAACCCCTTCCCGCCGGCGCCTCCCGGCCCTTTAAGAGTTTCAGACGCCGGGAGGCGGGGCAGGTGGGGCATGGTTTAGGGATCATGGTCACATGATCGGGAAAGGTCCCGATCGAAAGAGGAGACCGGGACCTTTCTGTGAGTACCGGACATGTGTGCTGGGAGCGCGCGCTCTCAGCACATATGTTTTTTCTTACCTGAACGCAAATGTGCGGCCGCTTGGCGTCTAGGCCCAGAGGCCTGGAGGCCACACATTTGTGTGCGGCCGGCGTAAAGGGGTTAAAAACCATTTCTGTGACCTGCAGGGGTCCATCCCATAGGGTGCTGGCCGCTTTAGATGATGAAAGGGTCCCAGGCTGCGGAGACGGTAGAGGATCCCACGGCCGGCACCCTACCGGATGGACCCCTGCAAGACACAGAAACGGTTTTACTGATGGGCTTTTTAACCACTTCCAGCCCGGACACTTTCCCCCCCTTCCAGTCCGGACACTTTCCCCCCCTTCCAGTCCGGACACTTTCCCCCCCTTCCAGTCCGGACACTTTCCCCCCCTTGCAGTCCGGACACTTTCACCCCCTTCCAGTCCGGACACTTTCCCCCCCTTCCAGTCCGGACACTTTCCCCCCCTTCCAGTCCGGACACTTTCCCCCCCTTCCAGTCCGGACACTTTCACCCCCTTGCAGTCCGGACACTTTCACCCCCTTGAAGTCCGGACACTTTCACCCCCTTGCAGTCCGGACACTTTCACCCCCTTCCAGTCCGGACACTTTCACCCCCTTCCAGTCCGGACACTTTCACCCCCTTCCAGTCCGGACACTTTCACCCCCTTCCAGTCCGGACACTTTCACCCCCTTCCAGTCCGGACACTTTCCCCCCCTTCCAGTCCGGACACTTTCACCCCCTTCAAGTCCAGACACTTTCACCCCCTTCCAGTCCGGACACTTTCATCCCCTTACAGTCCGGACACTTTCACCCCCTTACAGTCCGGACACTTTTACCCCCTTCCTGCCCAGGCCAATTTTCGGCTTTCAGCGCTATCACACTTTGAATGACAATTGCGCGGTCATGCAACACTGTACCCATATGAATTTGTTAGCATTTTTTTTGAGACCGATAAAGCTATATTTTGGTGGTATTTATTCACCGCTGGGATTTTTATTTTTTCTGCTATATAAATGAAAAAGTCCAAACATTTTGAAAAAGAAAAAAAGTGTTTTTCTTATACAATTTTGCAAATAATCTTTCTTCATAAATCTTGGCCAAAATGTATTCATCTATCTTTTTAGTAAAAAAAAAAAAAAAAAACCCAAATTAGTTTATAACCAAAATTTATAATTTTAAAAAAAATTTACATTTTTATTTTATTTTTTTATATTATGATTTATTTATTTTTTAACATACCGTCACCCTAGCAGTTCAGTGTCACCATAGTGACACTGTACTACTCGTGGGGGGTGATGAAGATTTTTTTTTTCTTTTTTTTTTACACTGATTGCTTGTAGACCCACAAAGGCTGTAAAAGCAATCATTTCTCCTTCTCTCTGGCTGCATTCTTGCAAACATTGAGAAATACTGTGATAGCTGTGATTGGTCACAGCTTGTCACATGGTACAAGGCTGTTGTGAGTGGCCCTGTGCCATGTGATCTCTGTGATCATTCACAGAGTTCACACGTAGTAAGCAATGATGTCAGGAAGTGACATCTTGTTTACTACTGTTCTCGTGATCACTGATTGGCCAATCAGTGATCACATGATCAGGTCCTGTACAGTGATCGGTGTTCCCCTGTGTCCGGAGGACACAACTGTCACCGTATCGCAGTGCCACGCGCTCCCCGGGAGTGAGCACAGGCAGTCAATATGGAGGTCGTTTATAAACGGCCACCCGCTCCTGCACTGCTCCCGTCCGTCCGTTTATGTACATGGGCCAGACAGGGAAGTGGTTAAGCATCTTCACATTATGAGTTTTCGGATTGTGGTTCATTAAATATTTCCTGCATACTGTACTCTGAGGGCGCCTCTCTTCTACTTTTTCATTTTGCATACAGAGTTGGCATACTCTGGGATGGCTGCCATCTGAAGCGGTGACTAGCCATAGACTTTATTGGGACTTATGGACATATAACACTGGACGTTAGCCATTAGTGCACTGATCAGGGGCGTCCCTAAGCAGGTGCAGGGGTTGCGCGCCACACCGGGTGACACCTACCGCACGGGGTGACACCGGACCCACTCCACAAAAAGGTAAGTTGTAAAGCAAGCCAACGATCCCCGCATGATGGATCGGATCTGCGGATTGAGCATAATGAATCGGAGTCCGATCCATTATGCTCAATCCACAGATCCGATCCATTCTGCGGGGATCGTCGGAGGGGGTGTCACCAAGTGTTATCGCACCGGGTGACACCAACCCTAAGGACGCCCCTGGTGCTGAGATCTCTCCTCTATTCTAAACCTGTGGTAGTGGGCAGGTTGGTTGAGTTGAAGGGCTCACATGAGGGGGACATAAATGGAACAAAATTTGGATCAGTGTAGCAGGACCTGGCTGAATTTCGATCCACATGTGACCACTGCAGTTGAACAGAAGTTGATCTACTGATCAATTTCTGTTTAACCACCCTGTCAGATAAAAGCTGCTTGACCAGCAGCCAATGGTTGCAGCACTGATCTGTGTATTCTGACATTGGGGACCTTCCTGCTGTGAAAACACCATAGAGCAGAAGGGAGGGTTCCCCCATCCACCTCAAATGTGTGAATGGGGGATTCGGTTCACTTTTTTTTTCATTCTTGCAACCCAGGACCCAGACAATCATCTTAGTGGCATTATTCGGCTCAATCTTCTCCTAATAGCAAGCCCCCAGTGATGCGCCAACCAAACTTGGCAACTCCACATACCATTAAAGGGGCAGAGTTAACTTTTTCAAGCTTTACTGTGCAAAGGAAGTAATATAAAGACAAATTAGGATACTTATGCTAGCTGTATTTACATTTACACTTTCTTAATGAAGACATAAAGAAATAAATTTAATAGCAATCATTAATATCTGTTTGGGGTTACGCTTTAACTCTACTTACCCACATGAAGTATGGGTAATGGCAGTGAGAACCTGGTGACAGATGATGGTAAGTAAAAAGGAAGACTGGTTTTGAGTGCATTTGAGAGCATCTTGGAAAAAAGTAAAGGCTCATTCAAATGGAGAGGAATGGAGGTGCAAGTGGGTTTTGGCACTGGCCCTTGGCAGCGAAAACAGGGGTATACAACTGGGAGGAGGCCCTAGGTTTGGTCTACAAGAGGAGTCTCCAGACTTTCTAAACAAACAGCCAGTTTACTGTGCTTCAGAACTTAGAAGGGATAGATTGTGGCCAATGGGGGTTTGGTGGTTGCTGGCAAAAAAAAAAAAAAAGTACATTGTGCCTGTGGTCAGTAAGAAGAGGGATGACTGGTATAATTGGTGGGAATAGTGGCCTATCATTAGTATCAGTGGGAGGAATAGTGCTCCATCATTGGTATCAGTAGGAGGAACAGTGGGTCATCATTGGTATCAGTGGGAGGAATAGTGCCCCATCATTGGTATCAGTGGGAGGAACAGTGGGTCATCATTGGTATCAGTGGGAGGAATAGTGTTATATCATTGGTATCAGTGGGAGGAATAGTGCCCCATCATTGGTATCAGTGGGAGGAACAGTGGGTCATCATTGGTATCAGTGGGAGGAATAGTGTTCCATCATTGGTATCAGTGGGAGGAATAGTGTTCCATCATTGGTATCAGTAGGAGGAACAGTGGGTCATCATTGGTATCAGTGGGAAGAATAGTGCTCCATCACTGGTATCAGTGGGAGGAACAGTGGGTCATCATTGGTATCAGTAGGAGGAAAAGTGCCCCATCACTGGTATCAGTGGGAGGAATAATGCCCCATCATTGGTATCGGTGGGAGGAACAATACTCAAAGGGCTGGATAAAAGCTAGCAAAGGGTCGCATCCAGCCCATAGCCACAGTTTGGTCTAGAATACACTGGTGGCATTTTCTATCTTTACCAGCTACCCATGGGGGGTACAAATCAGTCTTGACTGACCAGTTGAGCCTGCCTGCTTCCCCACAGGGATAGGCAGCCCGAAAATGATCATGACATTTACTCATAAGGCAAATGCTATTATACACTAAATGGCCAACAGTTTGTGGACACTTACCATCACACCTATATGAGCTTGCTGAACATTCATTTCCAAAACCAGGGACATTAAAAAAGAGATGCCCTCCCTTGCAGCTATAACAGCCTTCACTGTGAGATTTTAGAGCTATGAAAGCCTTTCTGTGAGATTTTGGAGCGTGTCTGTAGGAATTTGTGCCCATTTAGCTAGGAGAACATTAGGAGAAAATTGGTGAGGTCAGGTACTAATGTTGAGTGAAAATATTTGGCTCCCAGTTGGTGTTCCAAAGTATACCTTAAGGCAAGGGTGTCAAACTGCATTGCACCAAGGGCCGTATCAGCATTGTGGTTGCCCTCAAAGGGCAAGTTGTATCTGTAAGACTAGATATCCAAAGCACCTGACCCCCATTAAATCAGATGTCAAGAATCCCACACCCTCTCTAACATCACCATGCACCCTGTTTGGGGGCAGAGCTGGAAAGCACAAAAGTGCAGGGTCTGGAGGAGGAGTGGAGTCAGTTACCAGAGTCTGCTGAATGCCGAGACCAGAGGAGACAGAGATGAGGGGGTGCAGGATTTACCAGAGGAGTTCTATTCTCCTCTCTGTAGCCGACTCCTGAGACAAGGTGGGGGCGGAGACAAGGGGGTACCTGCAGGAGAGGTACAAAAGCCACATGAAATGGTCTGGAGGGCCGGATTCGGACCATGGGCCTTGTGTTTGACACCTGTGCCTTAAGGTGTTCAGTAGGGGTGCGATCTGAGCTCTGTGCAGGATACTCGCATTCCTCCACATCAAGCTGGTCAAACCATTTCTTAATGGAGCTGGCTTTGTACACAGGGGCACAGTCATGCTAGAACAGAAACCAGTCATCACAAAACTATTACCACAAGGTTTGAAGCTCACAATTGTTTAAAATGTCTTTGAATGCTGTAGCATTAACAGTACCCTTCACTGGAAACTCATGAATTCAATAATTTGGAGGGATGTTCTCCTACTTTTGGCCATATAGAAGGCATGATGGTCAGATGTTCACAGACAATTGGCTATATAGTGTAACGTACCATAATTTAAAAGTCCAGACAAAGCTAGAAAGCAGAACTGACAATCCAAGAAACAATAAAAAGTATTGCAAGACAGCAGAACACGGAGACCATGGAAATACGAGGAGTTGAAGGCAGCAAGTACGTGTGTTTAAAAGCATGCCGAAAACACACCGATGCCCGCAAAGCCAACTAGTTATCCGTCCGGGGAATTCAGACAGAGCATAAATAAGCGCTTCATTGGGCATGACTTGTCTTTAGGGCCAGATCCATAGTCTGATTAGATTACTGAGGAGTAACTCACCCATTCATTATAGTGCAAATCGACACACTCCGAGTGGTAAGGAGTAAACGGAGTTCCAATCAAAAACAGTCGCTCGGCCATAAAACGCCTTCAAACGCCAAATTTTCTATCAGCTGAGAAGACTTTGATCTTTAAAGCCAGGTCTGTGTTCACAACAAATCTCAAAGAACTCTAGCCAGTCTTAGAACTCCAGAAGGGAAAAATAAAATATTTCATGCCTGTAGTTAGAGGAACAGATCTAAAAGTTGATAATGCGCAGTATGAGAGTGCCAGGATGCCTAGAGTGTTGACACACAAAACCAATGGAGTATGGTAGACGGGGTTACCTGCTGGCCTCTTAGGTCCTTTTCACACCCCCACAGTTATTATCTTTGTACCACCAGCCCCTCCCTCTTAGACTGTAAGCTCCGAGGATCAGGCCCTCCTATCCCTCTTGTATTGAACTGTATTGTTGCTGTATTGTCTCCCTTTATATTGTAAAACGCTGAGCAAACTGTTGGCGCTATATAAATTCTGTATAATAATAATATGTGTTAGCCACTTTATGTGATGCATTGCAAAGCCATTCATTAGGAAAAATGTTTAAAAAACTGACATAAAAAAACACAAACTTACAAATGTAAATTTGTAAAATAAACAAAATTGCCAAAAAAACCCATTATAGCTGCCCTTTAAATTGAACTCCTGGCAGATAAAAAAAAAACATTAATTATTATTGCATCATGAAATGTATCTTTGTATAAGTACCTGAATGCCAACTGGTATCAGCCACTAACTGTCCCTAAACAGCAAAACTCAGACTGAGAGCAGGAGGAAGAAGCAGCACAAGGAACCAATCATTCGTGACCAGGGGCGGACTGACCATTTGGAAACTCAGGCACTGCCCAAGGGCCCGGGGTCAGTAGGGGGCCCCTTGAGATGCCCCTGGTACCTTTTTGATAGGCTTTTTTTAGTTTGGGCAAGGACACAGGGGCCCCATGATCCCCTATTGCCCGGGGGCCCCATGAGTTGTCAGTCCGCCCCTGTTCATGACACAGTGCAAAGGGCATAAGAGGACAGAGTGATAGAGAGATGCACTCATCATTGTGCTGCTTTTGCATTTTTCATGTCAAGTCACATAGTGGGGGAGGAACCAACCTGTAAGTGAAAATGAAACTGCAGCAGAGAAAAAATCTTATTTCCTGCCTTCCCAGACCAGTGTAAATCTCACAACTTGATGGGAAAAAAATACAAATATTTAAGCAGGCAAAACAGTCCTTGTATATAGATTTGATCTGGATAGTTACCAGATTGCCTTAAGTTTGGCTTTAAAGCCTAAAACTCCACATGAAGGTTACATTTTAGTAAGATGGTTTTGCCCCCAAAAGCTGACTGTTGCTTCCCTTTTATTCTGAAGCCAACTCAGTAGGATTGTTAAAGCACAGAAACCAAATAGATCAGAGATGAAACCCATCAGTATAATAATGTTCATCACTAGTAGCAGACAGTAGACGGGGCAGGAAGGGACTGGAGTCAGCAGAACTAGCATGTCCATTGGTTTATGCATCTATGGCAGGTTCAGCACCTCCAGTCCACATATGTCTGCTTGTCCTCATGGTTGGAGTTGTCCTTTAATTCCTATATGGACTCTTTTCCTGCTGTAAAAATATGCTTTCTGAATTCGGCAAAAATCATTTATTCACGGTATACTTAATTATTCATAATAGCTTCATAATAGAGTTCAGGATTATGAAGCGCTGCTAATGCTTTGTAAAAATATAATCGCCCAGGCAACAATTAGGATGTTATTAGCAGAGGATTCTGGGACGCTGGCCGGATAAAGCAAGATCAGCAAAACAGAATATTATTTTCCTCCGCCCAACAGCAAACCTCACACACTCGACTTTAACATGGACTGTGTATAAGGAGTCGATCATTTGTAGGATATCGAATTCACTCCCTCGTCATCTCTCAACTTGACTACTGCAATTGCCTCCTCCTTGGCCTACCTGTAGACTGGGTATGTGTATAAGGCGTCGATCATTTGTAGGATATCGAATTCACTCCCTTGTCATCTCTCAACTTGACTACTGCAATTGCCTCCTCGTTGGCCTACCTGTAGACTGGGTATGTGTATAAGGCGTCGATCATTTGTAGGATATCGAATTCACTCCCTTGTCATCTCTCAACTTGACTACTGCAATTGCCTCCTCGTTGGCCTACCTCTACACTGGTTATGTCCCTTCAGTCTACCATGAACGCTGCTGCCAGACTCATCCCCTACTCACCAACTGGTGTTGATCCTTAACGACTAATGCAGGCCATAGACGGGGAGAAAACCAGACTTTTTTTTTTAGAAAAACAAAAAATCGGTCGTTCAGCCGGCCATTGTTACCACCATTGGTGAAAAAAAGTCGGCTGATTTTCGTCCCGTCTATGGCCGGCAAATTTAATAGCGGTGTCCCTTCAGAGAGCTCCGCTATTATATTTGACAAAAGAAACAGAATATGAATAAGAAAAAGAACAAAATATGAATAAGAAGAAAGAAATAGAATATGCAGAAGAAAAAGTTGCAACATTATATCTATTTGTATCCATCTCGGATACAGATGTTTCTATTTGGATACAAATAGATACAATGTTGCTATACTTTTAAATAAATATAATATCGGACTGAAATTCTTTTTTTTTTCTTCTTCTTATTCATATTCTATTTCTTCTTTTTCTTTTCTTCTACTTATTTATATTCTTCTTCTTTTCTTTTTCTTCTTCTTATTCATATTCTATTTCTTCTTTTTCTTTTCTTCTACTTATTCATATTCTATTTCTTCTTTTCTTTTTCTTCTACTTATTCATATTCTATTTCTTCTTTTCCTTCTTTTCCGTCTTCTTTTTTGTCCCGTCTACGGCCGGCAAATATAATAGCGGTGTCCCTTCAGAGAGCTCCACTATTATATTTGACAAAAGAAATAGAATATGAATAAGAAAAAGAAGAAACAAAATATGAATAAGAGGAAGAAATAGAATATGAATAAGAAGAAGAAATAGAATATGATGAAGAAAAAGAAGACACAGAATATGAATAAGGAGAAGAAATAGAATATGAATAAGAAAAAGTTGCAACATTGTATCTATTTGTATCCATTTTGGATACAGATGTTTCTATTTGGATACAAATAGATACAATGTTGCTATACTTTTAAATGTCAATTATAATATCGGACTGAAATTCTTTTTTTCTTCTTCTTATTCTATTTCTTCTTTTGCTTCTTCTTATTCATATTCTATTTCTTCTTTTCCTTCTTTTTTAGAAAAAGGAAAAATTGGTCGTTCAGCCAGCCAACGTTACCACCATTGGTGAAAAAAAAGTCAGCTGATTTTCGTCCCGTCTACGGCCGGCAAATATAATAGCGGTGTCCCTTCAGAGAGCTCCACTATTATATTTGACAGAAGAAATAGAATATGAATAAGAAAAAGAAGAAACAAAATATGAATAAGAAGAAGAAATAGAATATGAATAAGAAGAAGAAATAGAATATGAATAAGAAGAAAAAGAATATGAATAGGAAGAAGAAATAGAATATGAATAGGAAGAAGAAATAGAATATGAAAAAGAAAAAGAAACAAAATATGAATAAGAAGAAGAAAGAGAATATGAATAAGAAGAAGAAAGAATATGAATAAGAAAAAGAAGAAACAAAATATGAATAATACTAAGAACAAGAATATGAATAATAAGAAGAAATAGAATATGAAGAAGAAATAGAATATGAATAATAAGAAATAGAATATGAATAAGAAGAAGAAATAGAATATGAAGAAGAAAAAGTTGCAACATTGTATCTATTTGTATCCATTTCGGATACAGATGTTTCTATTCGGATACAAATAGATACAATGTTGCTATACTTTTAAATGTCAAATATAACATCGGTCTGAAATTCTTTTTTTTTTCTTCTTCTTATTCATATTCTATTTCTTCTTTTTCTTTTCTTCTACTTATTCATATTCTATTTCTTCTTTTCAGTCTTCTTTTTCGTCCCGTCTACGGCCGGCAAATATAATAGCGGTGTCCCTTCAGAGAGCTCCACTATTATATTTGACAGAAGAAATAGAATATGAATAAGTAAAAGAAGAAACAAAATATGAAGAAGAAGAAATAGAATATGAATAATAAGAAGAAATAGAATATGAATAAGAAGAAATAGAATATGAATAAGAAGAAGAAATAGAATATAAATAAGAAGAAGAAATAGAATATAAATAAGAAGAAATAGAATATGCATAAGAAGAAGGAAAAGTTGCAACATTGTATCTATTTGTGTCCATCTCGGATACAGATGTTTCTATTTGGATACAAATAGATACAATGTTGCTATACTTTTAAATGTCAAATATAATATCGGACTGAAATTCTTTTTTTTTCTTCTTCTTATTCATATTCTATTTCTTCTTCTTGCCGGTCACTGCTCATGCACATTTTTTAAAATAAGTAAAAAGATCGGCCGATTTGTCGATCATTGCGGCGAAAATCGTCCGAACGACAAAATTGGCCTTTTTTTTTCCAACATGACAGACATAAAAAAAAGTGTCAAAATCACGAAAAACGGCCAACCGATTACCCCACTAACGATCCTAAAATTGGACGATTTTTTTTTTCGGTCGACAAAAAACGGCCGGTTTTCTCCCAGTCTATGGCCTGCATAAGAGTCAAATTGCACTTGTGTGAACAACTTTAAGCGTGGGTTCTTCTCTCCATCGTTCCTCCAATTCACAGCAGTTACATAGTCTGGCCAAAAAAAAGACAAAAGTCCATCCAGTTCAACCATTAAAAAAAAAAAAATGATGGATACAGTGTGGTTGTCCAGTTCTTGGAGGGCGTCATAGGACATCCTCCCGCGCTCACGGAGATCGCCAGGTGCGCACGTTCTGAAAGCCCCTCATTCGGCTATAGAACGGTTGGCAAGTGGTTAAAGAGCAGCGCTGTGAAGTTATAAAGATTCTGTACCTTGAGAAATACGGGCTGTCCTATTCCACTCACACTTGGAGGCCCAGCCAAGTAGTAAACATGGCAAAAACTCCATAAATTCTGGACAGTCCTGAACTTAATAATTAGATCATGGGGAGATTTCAATTACTCCTGAGTTATGAGAGGCTGTGAGAGCTCCACTCAGGACCAGGCAGGAGGTCACACTATAATGGTGAGGGGAATCTTTAAAGATTGAGGTGTCATGATGCATCCGAGAGAGGAGATGCATCACTTTTTCAGGACGGCATCCCATAAAAAACAACGTAAATCTTCACCCATGGATTAAAACCGTTAACATTGCTTCTGAAGCCAAAACCATAGCGTTCATCAGGATTTAATTTTTTTTTTTTACGCTAATCATTATTAGTAACCTCCCTAGCAGTCTGATTATGTTAGTATTTCTGTGCTCAAAGCGGTACATTATTTTCAATAGAAATATGTTGTTTTTTTATTGTAGGCCTGTAATTCTTAGGAATAACTCACTGAAATCTGTCCGAACAAGAGTCTAGTAAACATCCCGGGTATGATAAAATTTGAAACACGAAATCATAAATTATAATATAATAAATAATCATAAAAAATAATAATATAATAAAAAATTTAATTCAATAATATAATCAAACCAAAAACACTGAAATTGGAAATATAGCGCCAAGTTCGCACATCACTGAGCAAAGTTGCAGAATCGTTTTCAGTGTCTGATGATGAATTTCCCCCACGAATCATTATCACTCAATTCTGCAAGTGGTTCTGATTTACTATCGCTGTTCTCTAGCCGGTCTAAAACCGCTTTTGACCTAAAGGGACGCTTTTTGGACGCCATGGACGTTTCTCAGTTTCCAGGCAGAAAGAACAGTAAAAATGCAGGCAGGGCGCCGGACAAAGCACTCGGGACAAAATGTATGTGAAATGGTTTGATACAGGAATGTTATACTATGTGATTTTACTGTATTGAGTGAATGTCACATTTTGACATTTTTGAATTTCCCGCCGGTTCCGTCCCCCGTACGTCCCAACGCTCTCAGGGAATGGAACCTGGGAAGACGGATGCCGGTATCGGCCGGAGGACATTACAGGGGACGCTGCAGGGGGGACATCGCGGGAGCGCAGGACAAGGTAAGTGAAGAAGAGATCCCGGAGCAATGCTGCAGGGTATTCTCGAGTGTAGCTCGGGTTACCGCTTGTGGTGCTGAAAGTTAACCCCGAGCTACACTCAGGAATACCGCCAGGGGGGTTAATACAATACTAAATGTAAACATCAAAAGTAAAAAGACTGAAGATAACATTTACATTCTAATGCAGTTAAATAACACACATTCCAAATAGGCACTGACCAGACGCAAAGCTGTTTTGAACATCCACATTTTTGAATACAGCACGTGAGGATATGTCCTTTCTCGCTTGGATAGGTTATAAATTTGTTGCCACAATGATGGCACGTTTTGCGGCACTGCAAGGATCGCTCATATACTATTCAAAACTAGACGTTTACCTTAAATGAACTATATGAAACGCTCAATTCGGTGCAATGAATCATTGGTTAAAAAAAAAGAGAAATTGAAAGTTAAAACTGATTGAACTATTTGCTAAAATAAAAAGTAGTAATGGTTTTAATAGTACACAAGATGCTAGATCAGCAGAGAACATCATGTTTTTTCCATAAAATCATCAGACTGATGAAAACTACGGCACATTTCAACATGGGCCGTTTTCAGTGACACGTGACATATTGAAAATATGACCAATTGTCTGTTTCTCAAGCATTCATATGTGACATGTCATGCATGGTACAAAGGCAAGAGGCTACAATCCAGGATGACCGATTCAGTAAGATAATTATATAATTTGATTATAGTCTAAACATGCAAGGAACACTATGCATCTACCATGACCTCACATCGGATTATATCACACATACATACATTAGTATAATTCTATTACACTCCATACATAGA
This sequence comes from Staurois parvus, assembly GCF_062004578.1. Taxonomy (NCBI): domain Eukaryota; kingdom Metazoa; phylum Chordata; class Amphibia; order Anura; family Ranidae; genus Staurois; species Staurois parvus. The sequence goes on along the minus strand of NW_028318579.1, from coordinate 1,229,745 downwards.
ATACTACACCCCCAACATGGCCGACCACTGGACACCATCATAATACAATTCTATTACACTCTATACATAGAACACTACACCCCCAACATGACCCACCACTGGACACCATCATAATACAATTCTATTACACTCTATATATAGAACACTACACCCCCAACATGACCGACCACTGGACACCATCATAATACAATTCTATTACACTCTATATATAGAACACTACACCCCCAACATGACCGACCACTGGACACCATCATAATACAATTCTATTATACTCCATACATAGAACACTACACCCCCAACATGACCGACCACTGGACATGATCATAATACAATTCTATTACACTCCATACATAGAACACTACACCCCCAACATGACCGACCACTGGACATGATCATAATACAATTCTATAACACTCTATACATAGAACACTACACCCCCAACATGGCCCACCACTGGACACCATCAAAATACAATTCTATAACACTCTATACATAGAACACTACACCCCCAACATGACCCACCACTGGACACCATCATAATACAATTCTATTACACTCTATACATAGAACACTACACCCCCAACATGGCCCACCACTGGACACCATCAAAATACAATTCTATTACACTCTATACATAGAACACTACACCCCCAACATGGCCCACCACTGGACACCATCATAATACAATTCTATTACACTCTATACATAGAACACTACACCCCCAACATGGCCGACCACTGGACACCATCATAATACAATTCTATTACACTCTATACATAGAACACTACACCCCCAACATGACCCACCACTGGACACCATCATAATACAATTCTATTACACTCTATACATAGAACACTACACCCCCAACATGGCCGACCACTGGACACCCTCATAATACAATTCTATTACACTCTATATATAGAACACTACACCTCCAACATGACCCACCACTGGACATGACCATAATACAATTCTATTACACTCTATACATAGAACACTACACCTCCAACATGACCCACCACTGGACATGACCATAATACAATTCTATTACACTCTATATATAGAACACTACACCTCCAACATGACCCACCACTGGACACCATCATAATACAATTCTATTACACTCTATACATAGAACACTACACCCCCAACATGGCCGACCACTGGACACCATCATAATACAATTCTATTACACTCTATATATAGAACACTACACCCCCAACATGACCAACCACTGGACATGATCATAATACAATTCTATTACACTCTATACATAGAACACTACACCCCCGACATGACCGACCACTGGACACCATCATAATACAATTCTATTACAGTCTATACATAGAACACTACACCCCCAACATGACCCACCACTGGACACCATCATAATACAATTTTATTACACTCCATACATAGAACACTACACCCCCAACATGACCGACCACTGGACATGACCATAATACAATTCTATTACAGTCTATACATAGAACACTACACCCCCCAACATGACCGACCACTGGACATGACCATAATACAATTCTGTGATAATATGTATATACAATACAACAATGCCTACACAACCAAATCATTGTATATATGTATATACTATACAATACAACAATGCCTACACAACCAAAACCAATCATTTTCTTACATTCTATAAAAGAACAACTATACATAATATTACGTAACACTTTTTTCTCATTTGCAATCATATTTTATCTCAACACAAACAACTTCATAATGATATTAATGTGCAACAAAAACATTTTTGACAGAGCAGTCTTGCAGAAAAGCCATGTCAACAATATTTTCAATAATCTTAAGTAGACTGAGCACACTGGGGGTGGCAGAAGAGAAGCAGGATAATTTATTCTATTGCTTTCTACATATATCATAAGAATCTAAGATGCATAAGGATAAAAGTGGATGGAAGTGTGATTATATAAGAGGATGGAGGCAGAGTGACAATATAAGAGGATGGAGGAGGTGTGATGACAGAAGAGGATGGAGGAGGTGTGATGACAGAAGAGGATGGAGGAAGTGTGATGACAGAAGAGGATGGAGGAGGTGTGATGACAGAAGAGGATGGAGGAGGTGTGATGACAGAAGAAAATGGAGGAAGTGTGATGACAAAAGAGGATGGAGTAGGTGTGATGATAGAAGAGGATGGAGGTGGTGTGGTGATAGAAGAAGAAGAAGGAAGAGGTGTGATGACAGAAGAAGAAGGAGGAGGTGTGATGACAGAAGAGGGTGGAGGAGATGTGATGACAGAAGAGGGTGGAGGAGGAGTGATGATAGAAGAGGATGGAGGAGGAGTGATGATACAAGAGGACAGAAGAGATGAGTTGATAAAAGGAGGAGGTGGTGTGATGACAGAAGAAGGAGGAGGTGTGATGACAGAAGAGGATGGAGGAGGTGTGATGACAGAAGAGGATGGAGGACGTGTGATGACAGAAGAGGATGGAGGAGGTGTGATGACAGAAGAAAATGGAGGAGGAGTGATGATAGAAGAGGATGGAGGAGGAGTGATGATAGAAGAGGACAGAAGAGATGAGTTGATAAAAGGAGGAGGAGGTGTGATGACAGAAGAAGATGGAGGAAGTGTGATGACAGAAGAGGATGGAGGAGGAGGCAACAATATTTTCAATAATCTTAAGTAGACTGAGCACACTGGGGGTGGCAGAAGAGGAGCAGGATAATTTATTCTATTGCTTTCTACATATATCATAAGAATCTAAGATGCATAAGGATAAAAGTGGATGGAAGTGTGATTATATAAGAGGATGGAGGCAGAGTGACAATATAAGAGGATGGAGGAGGTGTGATGACAGAAGAAGATGGAGGAAGTGCGATGACAGAAGAGCATGGAGGAGGTGCGATGACAGAAGAGGATGGAGGAGGTGTGATGACAGAAGAAAATGGAGGAGTGATGATAGAAGAGGATGGAGGAGGTGTGATGATAGAAGAGGATGAAGGAGGAGTGACGATAAAAAAAGGATGGAAGAGGAGTGATGATAGACGAGGATGGAGGTGGTGTGATGATAGAAGAAAATAGGGGAGGTGTGATGATAGAAGAGGATGGAGGAGGTGTGACGACAGAAGAGGATAAAACAGGTGCGACAATAGAAGAGGATGGAGGAGGTGTAATGATATAAGGTATGGGAGGAAGTGTGTTGACAGAAGAGGACGAAACAGTTGTGATGAAAGAAGAGGATGGAGGAGGAGTGATTATAGAAGAGGATGGAGGAGGAGTGATGATGGAAGAGGATGGAGTAGGTGTGGTGATAGAAGATGGAGGAGGTGTGATGACAGAAGATGGAGGAGGTGTGATGACAGGAGAAGGAGGAGGAGGAGTGATGACAGAAGATGATGATGGAGGCGTGATGATAGAAGAGCATGGAGGAGGTGTGATGATAGAAGAGCATGGAGAAGATATGATGATAGAAAGGATAGAAGAGGATGGAGGACAGACTGATGCTGTGAATGAAGACTGCATTATATACTGGTGACATGGCTATAAAACTCTCAAATACTCTCACTTACCCCACTGGAGAGGTGCCAGCTGCAGGTGCTCCAAGACAAGCTGATTTAATACCCCTTCCACACTCGCCTCTCCTTCCCGCTTTAAGGACGGGTAAAAATTAGTTAAGGAAAATGGACAATCAGCCAAACACAAAAACGTTTACTCAACATTTCTGGAAACAAAAGGATATTTGCTACTAAAACATATACATGTGTAAGCCAGTAGTCATACCTATATTCTATTTATGTTTCCCATTTATAGATCCCCAACATCTTCAGCTTGAACTCAAGAGCAGATAGAACCTTCTCAATGGTCCCTGTCACACTGGGGTCATATGCTCTTGTCCCCTCACCCAGGTTCCTAGAAAAAACCCTAGAGGGGCAGTTAAAGCTGGAATTCAGGCCCTTACTTACCACACCCCCCCCCCCCCCAAGTGCAACCCCCCCCTTTTGTTGTTCATTTTAAGTGAGCATTTTTGTTTTTTTTTGCCTGCTAGCTTACTATAAACTCTGTCCAAAACATGAGACCACTAGAAAATAGTGACAAATAGGACTGTAAATATCACATTCATGTTTGAATCTCATAAAGCCTTATAGCAAACAGTGAACCAGACGATGCCCTTATTTTTGGGAAAACAGATTACTTTATCATGCGAAATATACTCAAGCTGAGAATATTAAATCCTAAGTTTTTAGATATATTTGTGATTGTGATCAGTTTAAGCCTGGGACTACACAGGCAATTAAATCTCCTAACTATGGCTTAACCATTGGCTGACTATTGGCTCATTAGAAGTACTCCGATTACAGCAATCGGTCGCATTTCTTTACAATGTTTATAGAGTAAGGGCTCATTTAGACTTGCGGTTGGTGGACTTGAAAAACACACTGTTGAGACGTGTTTTTAATGCCCCTAACTGCCCCCCCCCCCCCTTCTTAAGCTGCAAAGACAAGCAGATGGGGGTGTTCACATGCTGCATTGCTTTTCTTCACATCCGCAACAAAAATGGTCACTTCTGTAGCATTCAGTGGGCAGTTGGTGCAGCAATTTTGCGGGTAGTTGGTGCGGTAATAAGAGGAGTCACAATGCATCCTCACTGCCTGTCAGCCAAGTCCGATATAATTTGAAAGTTACAGTCACATAACTAAATTACCAGAGCCCTATTCTTGTGTTAAACTTTAATGATTATTCCAACAGCACATGGTAACAGACCGCAGATATGCATTGTGGGTTGCACTTGAAAGTGAACCATGTGACCAGACTATGCACATTTTCTGGACAAGCAGTAACAACACTTCAAGCAAGTCTTTATTTATATTTGTAGCTACAAGCATTGTAGAAAAACTAATCTTTAAATTTCAGATCAGAGGCATTACAATCATAGCTCCTTTCCCCTGACTTTCTCCACAGGAGAAAATAGGAGAGGGGAGAAACTTGGCAACAATTAACCCATTTCATAGGTGTCACAGTGGTGGTCAGTGGTGATGTGTCAGTTTAAATTGGTATCATTGGAGAAGGGCATCTTTACATTGGATAATCCCCACAAACACACCCCTTACATAGGTGGTCAGTGGTGAAGTGCTCCGTTATGTTGGTCTCAGAGGAGAAGGGTCCCTCTACATTGGTGATACTGTAAGTAGTGAAATGTCCACTTACATTGGTGTCAGTGGAGATGGGCCCCCTTTTATTGGTGGTCAATGGATAAATGTCCACTTACATTGGTGGTCAGTGGTGAAATGCCCCTTACATTGCTGTCAGTGTTGGAATGTTGTTTACATTGGTGTCAGTGGAGAAGAGCCCACCTTTATTGGTAAAGTGTCCACACACTGGTATCAGTGGAGGAGGGTCCCCGTACTTTGGTAATTGGTGGTGAAGTTCTCTCTTACATTGGCAGTGAGTTGTGAACTGTGCACTTACAATAGTGGTCTGTGAGAAAATGCACTCTTACATTGGTCTTAGTTGAGAAGGACCTCTTTACATTAGTGGTCAATAGAGAAGAGCACTCTTACTGTAGTGTCAGTGCAGAAGGGTCCTCTTACACTGGGGTCAGTGGTGAAATGTCCACGTATATTGATAGTCATGACTAAATAGGCCACTGGTGTCAATGGGTTACATACTCAAGAGAAGAGAAGATCTGTGTATTGCATCAATGGCCATGTGTGTCATCAGCACCAGAAATCATACAGACGTTGTTGGGCAGTAGATCAATCTGCATGATGTTGCACACAATGCACCCCTTGTTTAATGGCGACCATACCCGTTCCCCTGTCAATCACCCCTTATTTGGTAGTGAGAACACCCTTTGTGCTGTCCTTCACCTCTTTTTGGTGGCGAGCACATCCATCGCCCTGTCCTTCACTCTTTGTGTGGTGGCAAACAAACGTGTCACCCTGTCCTTCACCCCCTTGTTTGGTGGCGAGCACATCCTTCACCCTGTCCTCCACCCCTTGTTTGGTGGTGAGCACACCTGTCACCCTGTTTTTCACTCCGTTTGGTGTGAAGCACACCCATCACCCTGTCCTTCACCCCTTAGTTGGTGGTGGGAACAACTTTTGCCTTGTCCTTCACCCCTTTTTTGGTGGAAAGCATACCCGTCACCCTGTCCTTCGCGCCTTGTTTGGTGGCGAGCACACTTGTTGCCCTGTCCTTCGCACCTTGTTTGGTGGCGAGCACACCTGTTGCCCTTTCCTTCACCCCTTGTTTGGTGGGGAGCAGACCCATCACCCTGTCCTTCACCCCTTGTTTGGTGGGGAGCAGACCCATCACCCTGTCCTTTACCCCTTGTTTAGTGGTAAGCATACTCATTGCCCTGTCCTTCAACCCTTGTTTGGTGGCAAGCACACCAATTGCCCTGTCCTTCACTCCTTGTTTGGTGGTGAGCACACCCACTGCCTTGTACTTCATCTTTTAGTGGCGATTACACCCGTCGCCTTGTCCTCCACTCCATGTTTGGTGGCTAGCACATCCATCACCCTGTCCTTCACCCCTTGTTTGGTGGCAAGCACACCCATCACCCTTTCTTGGGGAGCACACTCATCAACCCTTCCTTCATCTGTTGTTTGGTGGTGAGCACTCCCATCGCTCTGTTCTTGCCCCTCTGTTTGGTGGCAAGCACACCCATCGCCCTGTCCTTCACTCCTTGTTTGGTGGTGAGCACACCCACTGCCTTGTACTTCATCTTTTAGTGGCGATTACACCCGTCGCCTTGTCCTCCACTCCATGTTTGGTGGCTAGCACATCCATCACCCTGTCCTTCACCCCTTGTTTGGTGGCAAGCACACCCATCACCCTTTCTTGGGGAGCACACTCATCAACCCTTCCTTCATCTGTTGTTTGGTGGTGAGCACTCCCATCGCTCTGTTCTTGCCCCTCTGTTTGGTGGCAAGCACACCCATCGCCCTGTCCTTCACTCCTTGTTTGGTGGTGAGCACACCCACTGCCCTGTACTTCAATTTGGTTTGGTGGCAAGCACACCCATCGCCCTGTCTTTCATTCCATGTTTGGTGGTGAGCAGACCCGTCACCCTGTCCTTCACCCCTTGTTCAGTGGTGAGCACACCCATCAACCTGTCCTTCAACCCTTGTTTGGTGGCAAAGCCCAACCATCATCTTTTGTTTATTGGAGAGCACACTTGTTGACCTGTCCTTCATCTGTTGTTTGGTGGCAAGCACACCCATTGTCCTGTCCTTTATTCCTTGTATGGTGGTGAACACACCCACTGCCTTGTACGTCATCTTTTATTGGTGATCACACCAATCACTTTGTCCTCCACCCCAAGTTTGGTGTCTAGCACATCCATCGCCTTGTTCTTCACCCCTTGCTGGTGGCAAGCAAACCCATCACCCTTTGTTGGCGAGCACACTAGTCAACCTGCCCTTCATCTGTTGTTTGGTGGCAAGCACACCCATTGCCTTGTCCTTCACCCCTTGTTTGGTGGCAAGCACACCCATCACTCTGTCCTTCACTCCATGTTTAGTAGTAAGCACACCTGCTGCCCTGTACTTCATCTTTTGTTTGGTGCTGAGCACACCAGTCGCCTTGTCCTCCACTCCTTGTTTGGTGGCAAGCACACCCAACGCACTGCCCTTCACTCCATGTTTGGTGGTGAGCACATCCACTGCCCTGTACTTCATCTTTTGTTTGGTGCTGAGCACACCAGTCGCCTTGTCCTCCACTCCTTGTTTAGTGGCTAGCACACCCATCGCCCTGTCCTTCACCCCTGGTTTGGCGATGAGCACACTCGCTTCCCTGTCCTTCACTCTTCGTTTGTTGGCAAGCACCCCCATCGCCTTGTCTGTCACCCCTTTCTTGGGTCCTTGGTACTCCGCAAACACAAGCACTCACCGCCCTTAGCCCTGTAGAGTATGGTAATAATAGAAAATATTTGATAAGCTGATATGGGAAACCAATTACAACGTAGACTCTGAACAACATACATAGTTTCAGAAGGTACTTTAGGTGGTGCAGTCATTTAAACAGGACTATACATTAGAGAATATGGATGATGAGACAGACTATTTTTCCCAAAATTATTTAAAAAAAAATACAGGATAGCTGGGTGACCCTTCGTGTAACAGGCTCTCATCTCCCTCAGAAGAAGTATGACAAGCCTGCTCAGTATGACCATGCTGGTTTATATAAAGCTCTGAATAAAATTCAGAATTGTGTTAACTTTCTGATTTTTTTCAGCATTGAGACGTTTTCCTGGAGAGAGTTAGCCGTCCCCCTGGTTGAACGCGCTCGTTGCCTGGAACTGTTTTTATTACGCGCCCCGATCTGCATGAGGAACGTTAACTCTGGCTGTAAGATTACCCACAATGCACCGGTCTAAACAGCTGCTTATTTTGGATCAGCGGTCTCGGCAGCTGTTGAGGGGAGAAAGCATTTAGTTCCAGTCCGTAAACTAAGCATAAAGATATGGCGAGGAGACGCTGATGATCCCCTGATGTTGATCTCGATGCGTGCCCGGCCTCTACACGGTGCAGCAGAGGGTATCCATGGCAACATATGATCCGGGCCCGCGTGGGGGGACCTTCTCGTGGCTGGAAGCTGTGCACCCCCCTGGCAGACTGCTAAATATATTCTATTACACCCTGTAACTGTGCTTAAACATGACAGCGGACTTAACCCTTGCCTGCCTGGTGCCATGCAAAAAGGACGCTTCGTCACCTCATGCTGGTCAATGACTGCAACCCTGGCCCACCTAAAAATATTAAAGGCTTTATCGTTTATTCAGGCAGAGCTTAAATGGGCACGACAGTCACAGGTGGACAGTCCGGTATTTAAAGAGAACATGTCCCTTTACTTTATTTATGACTCAGTTCTGAGGGGTGCGATGGTTGCTTTTTTTGAGGCGTCATAATTATTTTATGTCTAGGTTTTCATGGATACAACTTTTCCTCGAAACAGCCCGCTCAACTGAGCGCCCATTTCCCTGGTGCGGTCCTTCCTCTGCCGCCCATCGTCTCTCTCCTACCGTAAGCTTTCGCCACTTCTCGAACATGACAAATTTTTCATTTTTTGCGCACGTTAAAAACAGGGTTTTTTTTTAAAATTCGAAATCACATTAAACCCTTCAACAATTAGATTTATTCTGAAAGCAGAGACCATCTAGAGCAGGAGTGTCAGACTCCATTTCATCGCGGGTCGTATCAGGATTATGGTTGCCTTCAAAAGGGCCAGTTGTATCTGAAAGACTGGATGTCCAGAGCACCCCACCCCCATTACATCAGATGTCATGAATCCCACAACCTCCCTTACATTACCATGCACCCCCTTTGGGGCAGAGCTGGAAAGCAGAAAGTGCAGGGTCTGGAGGAGGATCAGAGGAGTGGAGTCAGTTACCACAGTCTCCTGAATGCTGAGACCAGGAGAGGCAGAGATGAGGGGGTGCTGCAGCTGCACTGAGAGGTGCAGGATTTGGCAGAGGAGTTCTATTCTCCTCTCTGCTGCCATCTGCTAAGATAAGGTGGGGGCGGAGACAAGGGGGTACCTGCAGGACAAGTGCAAGGGCCACATGAATTGGCCCAGAGGGCTGGATTCGGACCGCGGGCCTTGTGTTTGACACCTGTGATCTAGAGAATAAAATGACAGCAGTTGCAATTTTTGATGTACAATATTTGCACAGCTATTTATCAAACATATACAGCAGGCTATGCCCCCCTTTAATCCATCATGAAGGCTGCTGCCATAATTATCCACCTTACCACTCACCAACCAATTGGTGTCTACAACCCGTCTCTGCCAAACCCCTCCATGGGATTTTGCTGAAAGAAATAAAATTCAAAATGCTATCATACAAAGCACCTTCCACCACTCTACCCCAAGCTACATCACCACCATAATCTTAAAATACCAAGCAAATGGTCCTTTCCACTCCTCCCAAGACCTCTAGCTCCCTCATCTCATCCTTCCATGCTTACCTCCAGGACTTCTCCAGAGATTCACCCATCCTTAAACTCCTATCCCAATCTGTCCAGAGCCTCTACCCATCCTCTAGCTCTCCCCACCCCAATCCGTTCAGAGCCTCTCCCATCCTCTGGAATGCTCTACCCCAATCTGCCCAGAGTCTTTCCCATCCCTGGAATGCTCTACCCCAATCTGCCCAGAGTCTCCCCCACCCTCTGGAATGCTCTACCCCAATCTGAGGATGGGAGAGACTCTGGGCAGATTGGGTAGAGCATTCCTGAGGAATTGCTCTACCCCAATCTGCCCAGAGTCTCTGCCATCTTCTGGAATGCTCTACCCCAATCTGCCCAAAGTCTCCCCCATCCTCTAGAATGCTCTACCCCAATCTGCCCAGAGTCTCTCCCATCCTCTGGAATGCTCTACCTCAATCTGCCAAGAGTCTCTCCCATCCCCTGGAATGCTCTACTCCAATCCGTTCAGACCATCTACCATCCTCTGGAATGATCTACCCCAATCCGTTCAGAGCCTCTCCCATACTCTGGAATGTTCTAGCCCAATCTACCCAGAGTCTCTCCCATCCTCCAGAACACTCTACTCCAATGCATCCAGCTATCTCCTATGCTTTCCTCCTTTAGGTGATCCCTGAAAAGTCATCTCTTCAGGTGAGCCTATTTCTCCTCCACTGAAATTTTAATTCATCCATGAGATCATCCCCCACAGGTATTACCTTTTGTCTCACTTGACCATTCATTCTAGATTGTTCTCACAAGCAAGTCCCTCTGATCCCTCTCATATTGAATTGTATTGTAACTACATGGTCTCCCACAATTTTGTAAAAACGCTGCACAAACTGATGGTGCTATACACCATATTTTTCACTCCATAAGACACACCTGTCGATTCATAATTACATTAAAATTGCATCCAAAAACGCGATGCGTTTTGTGACTTAGTTCACTTCTTCAGGAGTAGATGCATGTATATTATCTGCAAGGTAAAACATCAAGTATGTTTTGTGATTGGAACTACTTTATATATTACAAGATACCACTAGGTTGTTAGATACTTAACGTTTTACCTTGCAGATATTATATATGTATCTACTCCTGAAGAAGTGAACTAAGAGTCACGAAACGCGTCGAGTTTTTGGATGCAATTTTAATGTAATTATGGATCGACATCTGGATTGTATATGGTCAATTGTATATCCAATTATGTATGAAATGCATTAATATGGATTTATTACAAATCAGCATCTTACCATTTTATCCTCTTTGTAAGTAATGAGAAGTTTTTTCTTTGATTAAAAATTAAATGTTGGAAACTAGTTATTTGTTGGTCATGTGTGTTGTGCCTCATTTAAAGTCCCAGGACAAATAAAATGGTTGCATGGATATATTAACTGCTTTCCAACCACCCTATAGCAGATATACTGCTACAAGGTGGCATGGGTGCGCAAAATCACGCATAAATATGATTTTGCATTTCCGGGTAGGGGGCGCATGCGCGCCCTACCCGCACCACCGTTCGTGGCCATGGCTGTCAATCACCGGTTTAGCCGGTGATTACTTGCCGGCGTGCGGTGATTCACAAGCATCTCCAATGGGGGGGGGGAGAACTGTATACAGCCATCCACACAGCCATCCAAAGCAGTGTGCTTACAGTGAAAGTAAAACAGCACACAGTTAATTAACCCTTTGATCACCCCACATGTTAACCCCTTCCTACCCAGTGCCATTAGTACAGTCTCAGTGCTTTTTTTTTTTAGCACGGATCACTGTATTAGTGTCACTGGGGATGTCAGTAACACCAAGTCAGTTCCCCCCCAGTGTCAGAATGCCTGACGCAGTCCCACTATAATTCACTGATCAACTGACATTACTAGTAAAAATAGAAAATGTAAAAAAAAAAATCCCAGTATATATTCCACCATTAGTAAATGCTATAACTTTAACGTAAACCAGTTAATTTACACGTTTTGGGATTTTTCTTAGCAAAAATGTAGCAGAATACATTTTGGCCTAAATTTATGATGAAATTTGATTTTTAAAATTTTTTTACTGGACACATTTAATAGCAAAAAGTCAAAAATTTGTTTTTGTTTTTTTTTTAAATTGCCGGTCTTTTTTTTTTTTTTAAAATGCACAGGAGATTAAATACCACCGGAAGAAAGCTCAATTTGTGGGGGAAAAGGGATGTAAATTTCATTTGCAGTGTTGCATGACCACGCAATTGTGAGTTAACGTAACGCAGCGCCGTAACGCAAAAATTGGCCTGGTCAGGAAGGGGGGCAAATCCTATGGAGGGCAAGTGGTTAAATTCCTGGAAGTCCCCACCAATGTCTTCATCTGCCTTTCTCTCCAGAAGGACTAAGTCATATTTGTCCAGGCATCATCCAGGGCAGGGGTGTCAAACTGGTGGCTCTCCAGCTGTTGCCAAACTACAAGTCCCTTGAGGTATTGCAAGATTGACAGTTACAAGCATGGCTCCCAAAGGCAGAGGCATGATGGGACTTGGAGTTCTGCAACAGCTGGAGAGCCGCCAGTTTGACACCCATGATCCAGGGTCACCATTTACTCCTTGGACTGAGATGCTGGCTCACAGATGACATAACCATGTAAATCCTGGTGCCTGTGCAGTTTTGGGCCGTGTACACGAATGTCTGACACTGTATTAACACTGATGATAGGAGGTTGAACGTTTATTAACCTTTAAAAACCCCGGCATGTACTGGGAGAAAATACACTGAAATTTAAAGTAAAAGTTTAGGCTACCTTCTCCATTATCCTGACACACTGGATGGGCCTTGTAAAACCCCCTCAAACATTTCCAAAGAGCAGATGGGTTAGTTTATCCAGGCACGAACAAGGACAGCCAGGGAAAACAAACAGATGTTGTGTACAAGCGTTCCTACCTTTACTAACGACCTTACAGTGCAGAAGGTAAAATCAAGGGGCTCGCTGGGGAAGCAGAATGAAATATAAAATGCGTAATTTACAAAAGGAGGGGCCGCTACATGTAACAAAGTGCAACCAAAGTAATTCACTATCTGGTTAAGGGAAAAAAAAATAGTCCTTACTGACCTTAATTATTTAGGGAGGTTTTCATAGCCAGACAGACTCTATGGCAGATACCTGACCATCACACCTATCTGAACTCTATGGACATCCCAATCTCAAACAATGTCCAACAATATGGAGTTGGCCCTCTTATCCATTCCTTTGTGACTAGAACATCCTCCCACTCTTCTGTGAAGGCTTTCCACAAGACCTTAATAGAGTTTCTGTAGGAATGTGTGCCCATTCAGCCAAAATAGCATTTATGGGGTCACGTACTGATGTTGGATGACACGACCTGGCCTACAATCTGTGTTCCAATTGATACCAGAGGTATTCAATAGGGTTGAGATCAGGTAGATCCTCTCACTAGGTAGCTGTTAGTTCATTTTGCTGATATCACAAATCATGTCTGAAACAATACTACAAACCCAAACATGTGCAGACACCTGATCATTATACCAATATGATATTTTTGGACCTCTTAACCATGAGCATTAATACAGATTTGTCCCGCTCTTTTGCTGCTCTAACATTCTCCACTCTTCCTCGAAGACTTTGCACAAGATTTGGAGGGCATCAATGAAAAGCTCTGCCTATTCAGCCAAAAAGAACATTTTATGAAATCAGGTAGTACCGAGGTTTGAAGAGAAGACCTGGTTCACAATTGGTGTTTCAATTCATCCCAATGGTGTCCAGTACGATTGAGGTCAGAGTTCTGTGCAGGACACTCAGTTCTTTCACATCAAACCAGGTCTTTGAGCCCCTGTGTACAAAGCCAGCTCTATAGTCATGCTAGAACATAAAAGGGCCTTCACTAAACTGTATCCACAAGGTTGGAAGTGGACAATTGTCAAAAATGTCTATGATGTAGCATTAACAGTACTCTTTACTAGATATAATAGAGAAATAACGGCACTCGGTGACTGACCCTTGATAATGGCTTTATTACAACATGGCTATAAATCAAAGCGTAACGGTTTCTGCCCGATACCGGTCAAGTCATCTAAAACCACATTACTTACAACCCTAAACACAAGGGGGTGTTAAAAATACAGCATTCTTCATCTTATTAAAATGATCAAGGAAAACACAAAAAATCCTCATTTAAATCTGAGGAGTCACCTTGGGGTTTATTTACTAAAGCTGGAGAGTCCAAAATCACACTCCCTTCTGCATAGAAACCAATCAGCTTCCAACCTCAGCTTGTTCAATGAAGCTTTGGCAATGAAACCTGGAAGCTGATTGGTTTCTATGCAGAAGGGAGTCTGATTTTGGACTCTCCAGCTTTAGTAAATAAACCCCCTTGTGTCTGCATTTTTCTATTGATTGGACTATTGCTCGGTTTGTGGGAGTCTGGCTGTGCACCGGTGTCCCTTCTTCATTTAGGGTGTAGGAGGTTTGAACTCTTTCATTCTTGGTCTAGTCTCTTCACTGGAAACCCCTAAACCCCCAAATTAGGAGGGTTTTCCATATACTGTATATTTGACTATGAACTGATCAGCCATAAGTTAATGGCCACCCATCTATTATTGAGTAGGTCCCTCTTTTGCTGCCAAAGAAGCCCTGACCCATTGAGGCATGGACACCACTAGACCTCTGAAGGTATGCTGTGGTAACTGGGACCAAGCTGTCAGTAGCAGATCCCTTAAGTTCGGTATGTTGCAAGGTGGAACCTCCATGGATTGGAATTGTTTTTCTGACGCATCCCACAGATGCCTGATTGGATTCAACACCTCAAACTCGTTGTGTTCTTCAACTCACCCTTTTTTCCAATTTTTTTCAGTGTGGAGGGGGGCATTAAGTTGCTGAAAGAGGCCACAACCATCAGGAAATACCTTTCCATGAAGGGTTGTACTTTGTCAGCAACAATGTTTAGGTAGTTGGTACCTGTCAAGTAACATCCACATGAATGGCAGAACCCAATGTTTCCCAGCAGAATATTGCCCAAAGCATCACACTACCTCAGCCGGCCTGCCTTCTTCTAATACTGCATCCTGGTACCATCTCTTCCCCAGGTAAGTGATGCACAAGAACCCAGCTATCCACGGGATGTAAAAAAAAATGAGATGGATCAGACCAGCCATGTTCTTCCATTGCTCTATGCTCTAGTTCTGATGCTTTTGTGCCCATTGTAGGCACTTTTGGCTGTGGACATGGATCATCATGGGCACCCTGACCAGTCTGTGGCTATGCAGCTCTATACACAAATGATGATTCCCAAATTTGTTGCTTTCAAAACCTCAACTTCAGAGAGAACATATTTACTTGCTGCCTAATATATCCCACCCACTTTCAGATGCCATTGCATGGAGATAATCAATGTTAATCGTTTAACCTGTTAGTGGTCAAAGTTCTGATGGTCAGGTGTCCACAAACTATTCCGAATGTGAATATAAATGTCTCCTGTGCATAAGTGTGGAGAACTAAAGGCAGCGATCCTAATTGAGATCCAGCATGTGTGGATTTCAGAGTTGACCAACGGATAGACCAAGCCTTGGTGCTCTCGCACACGACTGGGGTAGTCCAGATAAAACTGCAGAAAGACAAAGCAAGAGCACACTAGCCTAGCGCACTATCCCAAAAAAAGATTGACTGTAATATGGAAAAAAACACACTCATCTGCCCTACGTCCTATGACACTCCATGGTCTACAAGTGTGGGACTCGGTAGGCTACTCCAGTGGCCTGATGTCACCTTTCCTACCTTTGCTCCCAATTGTTAACAACCCTCTTTTGCCACCAGGTTTAGATCAACCCAAGGCATTTTCTTGGTGGGTGGCCAATGGTTTTTCACAGGTGCGCCACTTTTTGACTTCTCAGTCCTTCCCCACCTGTAATTCGCTTCGGGAGTCACGGGATGTCCCTACAGCGGAATTTTTTCGTTACCTTCAATTGTGGCATTGGCTGACCTCACTGAAGGGCACTTCCACTTTCCTGTATCAGGAATCTGACTTTGAACAGCTTTGCCAACAGCGTCCGGGCCTTATTTCCCTTCTTTATGCAGCTTTGAACAGACACTCGACGCATACTTCTCTCTCATATGTCGCTCAATGGTAGCGCAACCTGGGGGCAGTCATGGATCTGGAGGACTGGAATAGGGTCTGGTTGTTTATAGCTAAATGCTCCTTTAATATGACCACGCTTCCGGACGACATACAAAGTATTGTTTCATTGCTATTGGGTTCCGGCTCGTTTGGCCCAGGCAAACCGTGCCTGCAGTGATCGATGCTTTCGGGATTGTGGCCATCGTGGTGATGTATTGCATATCTGGTGGTCATGCCCGCGACTGTTTTTGGTCTCGTGTGTTTGGCCTCCTTTTCACCTTGTTCCATCTCTCCATACGCCAGGATGCTCGGTATGCTTTGCTTCAGTGTCCCATACCAGGTCTCTTGGCTCACCAGCAGAAGTTGGCTTCCCATTTGTTTTTGTCGGCTACTAGAACAATTGCTCAGGCATGGAAGCGCCCATTTGTCTCTCTTCAGGGGGTGCGGGACCGTATGACAACTATGATGTTTAATGAACAGATGTTGAGTATTTGTAACGACTCCCAACGGAAATGTTTGAAAATATGGGAGCTGTGGTTGCAATATGCCCTACCCACGCTCCCCCCCGGCTAGTCTGGGGATGTGATGTTGCTCAGTATTGGAGTTCCCAAACCCCTGCTCATGGTCTTGTCATCTTTTTCCTTTTATACCCCTCCTTCCTTTTGTATTTCTGTTTTTTTTTGGTGTGGCAGTGGATAGCTGCCTTTGGTTTGAGTTACTGTCGAAGGTTTTACCAATGTTTTTGTCATTTATGTGCCATTGATAGCCCCTGTGTGGGTGCACCTTTTGCTTTGTTGGTGTTAGAGCCCTGTTTTCTTTATTTTTTTATGTGCAATTGATAGCCTCTGCGTGGGCGTGTCTTGTTGCTCCTGTTTTTTTAAATGTTTATAAACTAATAAAAATCATTGAAATATAAAAACATACTCACAAACATATGATGACAATTTGCATAACAAATGACAGATACTTGGTGCAATGTCCGGTAGGAACCAATGGACCACAGCGCCTAAATGAGAACCATCTCAGGGCCAAGGTAAGGTTGACGCGTTTCGAGGGTAACCCTCTGTCAGAGCCTGGAATCGAACCTGGGCCTTCTGCGGTGAGAGACAGTGTTTCTTCTCACTGAGCCACCTGGAATGCTGGACAGCTCCCTTGACAATTCTTTGGATGATCCTGCCTTTGCCCTGTTTTGTCTTGAACCTTGAACTCCTTGCTCCTCCCACGAACTTCCTATAAAAGCCATGTCTCTGCACTTCCTGGTTGCCAGATTATTGTGCCTTACCAGCCAATATCCCGCTTACTGTTCCTGCTGCTGTCTTCATCTACGTTACCGACCTATGGCTTGCTACTGACTACGATTCTGCCTCATCCTATCTACTACGATTGGTGGCCGACCCTTGGCTTGTGACTGACTCCGCTTCTGTTAGATCCCTGAACTGTTTGATCCGCTTTTGGTTTCCAGCCTACTCATTCCCTGGTGGGGTGATCCTGAGATCTGCGACCTGGCATTCACACGCAGCCAAATCCATCTCCACCATTAGGAGCTCTGGGGAAGACCAGTGGATGCTTAGACCCCGCACCTCAGGTGAGCCTGCGTCATTCCCAGGGTGGGCTGCTGGTGTACCAATCCTGCTGGTTTCAGGTAAGCCTTACAACTGCTGTAGCAACTGGTCTGTGAACCTGAACTTATATCGTGACACCCTCTTCTTCAGAGCCCTGGGCTCTGAAGAAGGCTACCCTCGAAACGTGAGTCTATTGGTTCCTATCAGGCATTGCACCACGTGGCTGTCATTGTTATGCAAATTATCATCATTTGTATGCTGTTATTCATAAAAAAAATCTATTTTTTGAGATAATGCACTAGGCCAGGTTTGTCTTTCTGAAGTCCACAAACTATTACACTAACTAACAAGCAAAGATGTGAACTAATCACGTAGGAAAGAAAGGGACTTATACTTTTTAAAGCCAACATGAAACAAAGTACAATGTTTTTAGGAAAAATTAGGTTTATGGGACACCTGCTGTGTACCTCCATCATCCCCTGTAGTGTTTGATTTTGTAGGGTGTATTTTTTGTTGTTTTTGTGGGGGATGGGGGCGGTGATATATGGCTGAACAACATTCAAACCTAACCCATAAATAGATTCACTCTATGGGACTTCACAACAGGAGTAATAGTCAAATGTGTTGTTTAATCAGGTCGACGTTTTTACCTAAAACATTTCTCAGCTCAGCCTTACATGGAAAATATGGTACTGTTGCCCCGTGAGAACTGCAATAAAGGTAATAGTTTGCGGAGTTCCACGTCTCTGTAATGATCAACACACTTGAAACACCACTACAAAGTCCGCCGGAATGAGTTCTAAAGTGTCCTTCGAAGCTCTTGAAAATAATGATGAAAAACAAACAATATATGAGATATATGAGATATATTTTTTCATCAGCTCTCAGCAAACAGCACACAGTATATAAACAGGAGACATCAATGAAAAGAGATGAAGCCAGGACTTGAGCTGGGAATGATTGTGACACGGAGCCATGGAGCTATGGTGTGAGCAGCACTCCACTATATAGATAGTGTGCCGATCGATGACAATTCAAATCACCAGCAATCAGTAGTCCCAGATATCATGTAAAAGTTTATAGAACGGATAGAAATTTCTGCTCATTCCAAGCAGATATTAGCCAACATGCAAAACGTTTTAGTTTTGATAGCAAGAGAAACTAGATCCTCTGTGTCAACCTTTTACAAAGAACCTCCTTTTTAATTTTCAGGTCTTGGGGAACCCCCGCTAATAATTATTATTATATCTACAGCCAGGGGTGTATTTACCACAAGGCATTTGCCTAGGGCGGCATTTTTTAGGGGGGCCACACTGCCTCCTGGAAGAAGGGACATAAGCGGCATGGGGACCAGTTGAGATCCGAGAGAGGTTGTGGGCTGCTTGATGGTGTATGCAGAGCCCAGCTGTTGTTTCTGGGGATGGCTAGAGTTGCCATGGGGGGGGGGGTTAATAATGGAAGGCTCTTTCAGGTGGGGGGGCATCCAATTTTTGTGTTGCCTAGGGCAGCACAAAACCTAAATACACCACTGTCTACAACTCATGGTATATTACCATGGCATCCCATTACAATGGCGCCAAAGGCTCCATGCACACTGAATTTAAAAAAAAAACGCCAGCTCCCTTGGCACAACAAAAACGCTGAAATAAAGCGTTTTTGTACACAGTTTAGGCAAGTTTAGCATTTTTTCTGCCAGAAAACTCCAATAAAAATCACACAAACCAAAAGGGTTTTTTTTTCTGCCTCTGAGGTGGGGATGTCAAACTGGTGGCCCTCCAGCTGTTGCAAAACTACAAGTCCCAGCCTTGCAATGCCTTATGGGAGTTGTAGTTTGGCAACAGCTGGAGGAGCGATGGTTTTACACCCGTGCTCTAAGGCTTCGGTCCCACCGAATCAGAATTTGAAATCGTTTGAATTCAAGTCGCATGATTTCAAAGTCAGTTGTCAGTGCGACTTGGAAGACACCTGTGCGACTTCATGCACCAATATCTATGTAAGTCGCACCTGAACCTGCAAAAAGTAGTCCATGAACTACTTTCAAAATCGGTGCTATTGCCGACAATAGGGTGCGACTTGTCATGCAAATCACATAACAATTTGCACTGATGTGACCAGGGACTCATCGTTGAGCTAAAAATATGCCTCTAATCGTCCTAATGTGCATGGACCCATAGGGTAACACTGAGCTGCTTCTACAGGCAAAACCCCAAACTCCCGTAGAAGCAACGATTTTTTAGCCAGTGTACATGGAGCCTAAACGTGGGTGGGATATATTAGGCAACAAGTGAACATGTTGTCCCTGAAGTTGATGTACTGAAGCAGATGAAACGGGAAAGCGTAAGGATCTGAACGACTTTGACAAGGGCCAAATTGTAACGGCTAGATGACTGGGTCAGAGCAACTTCAAAACTGCAGCTCTTGTGGGATGTTCCCGGTCTGCAGTGGTCAGGACTAACCGAAAGTGGTCCAAGGAAGGAAAACCAGTGAACAGGGTCATGAGTAGCCAAGGCTCACTGATGCATGTGGGGAGTGAAGGATGGCCCATGTAGTCCCATCCAATAGAATAGCTACTGGAGCTCAAATTACTAAAAAAACAAAAAAAAATGAATGCCGATTCTGATTAAAAGGTGGCAGAACATGTAGGGGCTGTATAGCCACAGACGGGTAAGGGTGCCCATGCTGACCCATGAGCACAGCCAAAATCACCTACAATGGGCACATGAGCATCAGAACTGGACTACAGAGCAATGGAAGAAGGCGTCTTCGATGTGCTGAATGGGCCTCTAAATTCTCCAGATCTCAAGCCAAATCAGGCATCTGTGGGATGTGCTTTTCCAAAATCGATGAGGTAGGTTTATATAGGGGGGGTGTCCCTCAAAGTTCTTCCAGTGTTCAAGTAGCAATGGGCAATCAGGCTGGGGAGGAAAGTTCTAGATGATGATGGAAACCCTCCAGCCGGAAAATGAGGAAAGCTCTATTGACATGCCACAGCTTCTAATGCAGAGAGAGAAGCTCACAGTGTGCAGTGAAATCAGAGAAAGACATTTTAGTCCAGGAGGGGAGCCGCTACAACTGTGCAAGCCTGAAAGGAGGGCTTTTATAGAGCTGCATTAAACTGCGTCTTCAGATCTTCCAGGAGTTCAGCTTTATATTACACCCAATCATACCAAAAACATTTCCTCTCCTGCACAACAAACACTCGGCATTCTTACAATCACAGATGTTATACAAAGGTGAGCATGTTCCAGTTCTTTTTCTCTTTCTCCATAATAACCGCGGCCCTTCTGAAATTACAGAGGGGTTACGTAATGCGTTCTTTGTTTAGCTATAAACAGTAATTACTGGTGTTCTTTAAATCTGAGCGTGGGCTGCGGCTGCGTCCTCTACAGAGGCGATAAGTCTCTCTAGGAAATGCCAATGTCAATATGTACTGCCACTCTTCTAAGTGCTGATCACACCTCGGATCTTACTCCGAAGCCCCTACAGTGCTTTTAGCTCTCAGGAAAGTGCCAGTGACACCGGCTGTACTAATAGAGGCCTATTAGATCAGAGGACATGTGGGACTCTGCACTCAATGGATGCATTATAATTATGGATTATTTATGGCACCATCATATTCTGTAGTGCTCTCCATTATGGTATACAGCAGGGGGCTCCAAACTTTTCAGTACGTATACTTTTAAGGTCCGCATACGATGTTTTATAAATATATTCAGGCCAGAGAAAATCAGCGTCATAAATAAATCACCCCTGTACATCAGGGTTCCCATCAGAATCTCCCTTACTTCAGGATCCTAATCAGAATCCCCCCCCTTACATCAGGGTCCTCCTCAGGTGTCCCCATCAGAGTCCCCCTTACATCAGGGTTCCCATCAGAGTCCCCCTTACATCAGGGTCCCCATCAGAGTACCCACTTACATCAATGTCCCAAATAAAGCCCCTTACATCACAGTCCCCATCATAGACCCCTTACATCAGGGTATCCATAAGGGTCCTCCTTACATCAGGGTCCCCATCAGAGTACCAACTTACATTAGGGTTCCCATCAAAATCCCCCTTACATTAGGATTCCCATCAGAGTACCCATTTACATTAGGGTTTCCATGATAGCCCCTTAACATCAGGGTCCCCATCAGAGTACTCCTTACATCAGGGTCCCCATCAGAGTACCAACTTACATTCTGGTCCCCATCAAAATCCCCCTTTCATTAGGATTCCCATCAGAGTACCCATTTACATTAGGGTTTCCATGATAGCCCCTTAACATCAGGGTCCCCATCAGAGTCCTCCTTACATCAGGGTCCCCATCAGAGTCCCCCTCACATCAGGGTCTCCATTAAAGCCGTCTTACATCACAGTCCCCTTCATAGTCACCTTTACATTAGGATCTTTATCAGAGCCCTCCTTACATCAGGGTCCCCACAAGGGTCACTCTTAAATCAGGGTCCTCATCAGAGCCCCCTTACATCAAGGTCCCCTTTAAATCAGGGTCCCCATCAGAGTCATCCTTCTATCAGGGTTCCCATCAGAGCACCCACTTACATTAGGGTCTCCATCAAAGCCGCCTTACATCACCATCCCCATCATAGTCACCCTTAAATTAGGGTCTCCATCACAACCCTCCTTAAATCAGGGTCCCCATCAGAGTACCAACTTATTATAGGGTCTCCATGAAAGCCCCTTACATCACAGTCCCCATCAGAGTGGCCCTTAAATCAGAATCCCAGTCAGAGTCTCTCTTACACTGGGGTCCTATATCAGGTCAAAAAAGAGACCAGAAGCAAAAACTAGGTCTTCTCCACTGCCAGACAGGGCTGTGATGTTTGGAAGAGCTGTGCAAGTCTCAAGACTGGATGGGTAGTCCTTCTACAGAAAATGAAAGACTGGTGATGTATTATACCTTGCTTAAACAGTAAGAAGCAAGCTTCCCTATGTGTTTGGCATGCTAAATCAAAGGCAATAACCAATCCCTAATTGGCCCAACCAGGTACTATACTGAAACCTAAACTGCAGCTAGAGTCAGCCCTTTAGTCTCATCCAATAACCCTCAATACACAGCAGAAGTAATAACTTCAGGGCTTTAAATAGGAGAGCCTCAAGGACCAAAGATTACAAAGCGATATAAGCAGTCTAAAAAGATAAAGTCCGGGGTCGTTTCTAGGGTCCTAATACACGAGGAGCACACAGATTAAAATGTTGAGGGGCTGGTAGGATACCATAAAGATCACTTTGAATTGAATGTTGATTCATAAAATCCTTTTTTTTTTTAAAAATATGAATTGGTCTAAAAAAGGCAATGTTACATTTTGATGACAAAATAAATAATAGATGGATTGAAAGGCGGATAAATTATACTATGTTCCAAAACTGTACAATGCATGGAATGTATCATCTCAAGGAGATCCAGGGCACTCAGAAGAAGACACAAGGAACTCAGTAGAAGACCCTTTAAAGAAAACACAGAGGGGTGCCAGACTAAGTGCAGTATGGGACAATTCCATTTATTCCACCTTAGATTGTACACCCCTTGAGGGTTAGGGACTGATGTGAATGTAAAATATATATGTAAAGCACTGCGTAAATTGACAGCGCTATATAAGTACCTGTAATAAATAATAAATAAATAATTAAAATGTAACAAATTAGAAACTCGCTATTGAGCAGATAGAATAGGCCTATAAAAACATCTCAAGAGATTCCCCAAGGTGACCTCCTGAGATGTTTTTATATGCCTATTCTATCTGCTCAATAGGGAGTTTCCACTTTGCTACATTTTAATAAATGGAATTGTCCCATACTGCACTTAGTCTGGCGCCCCTCTGTGTTTTCTTTACATATAGCAATCAGCTTCAGCTTCACTCTGGAGGGTGCTGCCGCTGGTGCCTACATATAGTTTAAGTTATAGACATTTGATGGACTTATCATGGACTTTTTGTTTAATTTATGGTTATATTCCTGTATGGTCTTTGGAAATATTTGCTTCTTTAGCGCCTATCTCCCTCCCTTTTTCTCTCAGTAGATGATCCTTTGCACATGTCCTGTAGGATTGGAAGGATTTTAGGCTCTAGAAGTTTCCCCGAATTTTATGAGTATGAGCAAGGCACAACAATGTGCAAACACATCTGCCTTCATGTACATATAATATATGGCCAAAGGTTGTGGAAACCCAACTATCACACTTAAATAAGCTTGATGGCCATCCAATTCCAAAACCATGGGCACTGATATCAATTTGATCCTCCTCTTGTGACTTTTATTGATGAGCTCAAGCATGTTCAGATCCTACTCCAAACCAACCTGAGTGAGCCCCCAGGAAGCTGTCACCTGTACTGGGCCAATCATCTATGGCTGGGGCATTCCACACCTCTCAGGTGCACCTATACAAGGGGCAAGGCATGTCTTGGCTACATATGATTAGCCCAGTACAGTGACAGCTTCCATGCAGGAGAGGTCAGGTCAGTTTGGACTAGAGTCTGGACAGAGTTTGGACAGACTGCATTCTTCTGGAAAGGTTTTCCACCACAGTATGTCTGGGAAGTTGTGTTCATTGGGCCAACAGAACATTTTGTGAGGCCAGGTAATGACATTGAATGAGAAGAGTTGGCTTGCAATCGGAGTTCCAATTTATCCCAAAGATGTTCAGTAGGATTGAGATCAGGTCTGTGTACAGGTCACATAGAAACTTCAAACCAAATGTGTGAAACCATGTTTTATTATTTAAAACTTTGATCCTAAATGATTAGTGCCAAAAAAGATCACTGAAATCTGTCCACCAAAAGTGACTGTTTCATCTTTGGTAGCCCTGGCCACTGTTGAAAATGCCAACAGTTACAGGCCATGTTGTAGCAATGCAAAGGCTTCTGGGAAACAGGTGGAAATAAGCAGAGCACAAATAGCACAGCGTATCACCCAACAATTATGCTCACACAAATGTGAACGTTTACATAATTACAGCAGATCTTTATAACACAAAATGTAGAGGCTTAAGTGAAAAAAGGAAAAAAAAAAAAAAAAATCTTCTAGCTTCTTCGTCAGCGGCAATATTTTAGCAGGTGAAGATTACAATGAGATCCTTTAATGGATGAAAATTTACTTAGAGCAGACAATTCCAGCTAAAAATAAACCTTTCGAAATATGATAATTATAATTGCGCTGATTTCTCCCTGCTTCTTTTATTAGTTTAATTTTCCGAACGTGCATAATTGTGCTCAGATCTGCAAGCCTGCCTACCCAGCTGTTCCACGTCCTGCGCAAGGCACGTTCAGAATGTAATAAACAGGCGGCGCCCAGATAAAAATAAAACAATCGTACATCTGCGTGTACAGGAGGAGTCATCCTAGAATGCAAGATCCTACATCATGGATGAGACGTTGACATCCTCACCTATCCAGGAACCACAAGTCCCAAAACAAGCTCCAATCTGCTAGGTGGCATGATGGGGCATTTAGTTCTTCAAGAGCTGAATGGCCAAGACTTTGCTCCATTGTACTTCAAATAAGAAAAAATAAAACAATTGTACATCTGCGTGTACAGGAGGAGTCATCCTAGAATGCAAGATCCTACATCATGGATGAGACGTTGACATCCTCAGCTATCCAGGAACCACAATTCCCAAAACAAGCTCCAATCTGCTAGGTGGCATGATGGGGCATTTGGTTCTTCAAGAGCTGAATGTCCAAGACTTTGCTCCATTGTACTTCAAATAAGAAAAAATAAAACAATCGTACATCTGCGTGTACAGGAGGAGTCATCCTAGAATGCAAGATCCTACATCATGGATGAGACGTTGACATCCTCAGCTATCCAGGAACCACAAGTCCCAAAACGAGCTCCAATCTGCTAGGTGGCATGATGGGGCATTTGGTTCTTCAAGAGCTGAATGGCCAAGACTTTGCTCCATTGTACTTCAAATAAGAAAAGCAAAATAGTCACTGATGTATTTTATTTAGAAACAGACTAAGTGACAAAGTATGTTGAAAACGATAACGTTTAGTTTTAGATAGTCTACTGTCATTGCTTTCTGTGTCCTGGTTGGGGAAATTCACCATCTCCATAAGTCCTGGTAGAAATGGAGGGAACATCTTTCAAAGAATACCTTTATTCCAGTGACAACTGTCTAAACAAAATCTCCTGAACATGACATTCAACTTTTTAGATGGGCTTTAAAGCAGATCAAGCATGAAAATGCAATGCCCGCTTATTTTGCAGCCATTACCTCCTAAAAAAACCCGCAAGGGCCCATTTACATTTGTGCATTAACTCGCGCTGCGTCACATGTTCACATGCATTGCATCGAGGCGGCTCAATGAAAATTTTTCCACAACCCATGAAGGTGCATTGAGGTTCTACTCAAAATGAATAGCACTGCAATGCGTCAACATGTGTAGCATGTACAGTATTATGGTAAGGTGCCTGTTGATGCAAAACATTAATGAAATATAAGAAAAATGTAAAAAAAACAACAAAAAAAAAAACTTACTTAGTCCCCAGATTATGACAGGTACTGATAACCATACTGGGCCTCATCACGGGATCCTAGGAAAACTGAGGAACCAAACCGTGTGAGAGACACTTCAACCCCCCATTGACTTCTCCGTCACATCCAAAAACACCACCATCAAACCCACCCCGCAGGCCAGAGAACTGGGTGTCATTCTGGATTCCAACCTATCCTTCCAGCCCCAAGTCCAATCTTTAACAAACTCATGCAGACTCCACCTCCGCAACATCGCCAAAATCTGCACGTTCCTAACCCCAGAAACCACTAAACAGCTCATCTACTCCCTCATCATATCACGACTTGATTACTGCAACTCCCTCCTCACTGGCCTGCCTCGCCGCTGGCTATCCCCGCTTCAGTCGATCCTGAATACGGCAGCCAGACTCACCCACCTTTCCAACCACTCCATCTCCGCCACCCCCCTCTACCAATCCCTCCACTGGCTTCCGATTGCGCAACGGATCAAATTCAAAATCCTAACACTGACATACAAAGCCGTCCACCACACTGCCCCGAACTACATCACTGACCTAATATCCAAGTACTGCCCAGCACGCACACTCTGCTCCTCACAAGACCTCCTTCTCTCTAGTTCCCTGGTCTCCTCCTCCCATGCCCGCCTCCAGGACTTCTCCAGGGTGTCACCCATCCTCTGGAACTCCCTGCCCCAACCCATCAGATTATCACCTACTCTCCTCTCCTTTAGGCGCACCCTGAAAAGCCACCTCTTCAGGGAAGCCTACCCCACCCCCTGCTAACTTGCCAACCTCCTCCACTCTTCCTACCACTCCATCCCCCACAGCTATCTCCTCCTGTGCCACCATCCCTTCCCTCCTAGATTGTAAGCTCGAAAGAGCAGGGCCCTCGATCCCCTCATGTTTTGCATTGTATTGGTATTGTTCTGTCACATGTTCTGTCCCCCTTTGTAATGTACAGCGCTGAGCGAACTATTGGCACTTTATAAATACTGTATAATAATAATAATAATTGCACGGGCGTAACATCTACAGGTCCTCTTCTCTTCTTCCTGTGCAGAGAGCCTAGACCAACATGGTGACCTCTTCCCAGGGTGAGGTGTCCATGAAATCCTGGGCTCACAGAAAGTGGGTTGAACGATGCCTGCACAATCTAACTTTCTGACACAATCTATGGCATCAAGCATAAACAAAACTGGAGAGGATGAATGGTACCAGATGGATCACAATTGGTATTAGGGTATGGTATATTATCATTCTTCTAAAATACACACACACAAAAAAAAAAAAACATGAATCTTTTCCTATCTCAGGAAAATATACTGCCTTCAGGAATCACTTCCCATCGGCATATCTTTGTATTTAATTTTAATAATAATTTATATAGCATGGGAACATTCTGCAGTGATTTACAGATTACAGGAATCAGTCCGCTTACATTCTAATATCCAAAGTATTGTAAAGGCAATGTCAAATGAGCAAACCTGTCCCTGGCAGAAAATTGCCAGTAAGGGGATTGGTACAGAGATTGGTTATCTCTCCTATGGCAATGCTCCATTCTCTAGCCAAAAAATTCAAGAACGGTGCCAATGTGATATCACACTGGTTTGGCCAGTGAAGGACACTGTGGCAGCAGGTTCTCTTAGCGATCCTTTTGCTGGCAGCAAACTACTAGTGTGGTGTGGGCCTAACACAGACATACATGCACTGAGGTCTGTTTGGTTAGAAGCCAATTCATCTTCCAATGTGTTTGTAATCTGTGCGATGCAAACAAAGAACCTGACAAACATAGGAAGAACATAAAATAAAATCTGCTTAAAAACAGTCAGTCAAACAGGGTTCTGTGGAACCCTAGGGTACCTCTAGAAGTTGCAAGAGGTTATTTAAGCTGTGGCTGATTGACGATCCATCTGATGGTGCTTGCCAGGTCTGGGGTCAATGACACTTGGCAGAGCCAGCTCCATAACAACAATAATCTTTTTAACTTTCTGTAAGGCTGGCATTCTGACCAGAACTGTAAGGGACATTCTTACCACTAGCCACCAATGTAAAGGGAATTTTTGCCACTGCCCCCCTAAAAATTTATTTTACCAGGGGTTCCCCAAGTCCTGAAAATTATTTCAAAGATTTTTCTGGGGCAAAACAGCTGAGAAATGCAGCTTTGAAGAGAAATTTTCACCTTGCCCGTTTAAAACAAAGTGACTATGTCTGAACATGGTACACTCCATGACCACTTTCTATTCAGTTCTTTAGTGATCCCACCAAAATATCCAGAGTCAGCTGGTGTCAAAGTTCAAAGGCAGCAGTGAGGTCACCCCTTCAAAAAATGACAGTATTCTGACTTAGTGATTGGCTACTAGGCTGGAGCCCTTCATCATGGTAGAAGGTCACATGCTCCCCCATACCCAGAGGCACTGGATAATTTGCACTGGTGGCCAGAAAAAAAAGAAGAACTGGAGGTGAGTCAAGGGAAGACCATTATAAAGGCATTGTAACTTTGCCCTGAATTGGGCACCATCACCCCCCAAGCACCATCAAGGGTCTAAAATCACCTTTATCATCACTCAGATCCCCTTTACTTTCCAAGTCACCAACAACCGCCAGCAAAACCTAGTACTGTCACCAGCTGCACAATGTAAAGCACGCCCTTGCGTCACCATGGGACAATTGTGTTGGGGCTTGAATGTTGGCCAGTTGGACCATAAGCAATTTCCCCTTCCTAGATATTTTTTTAATTTTTTAAATTTTACACAGCAGCTGAGGAGCAGAGGGCAGTATTGGCATCAAAGGATGCATATGTCAGGCTAGGAGGAGTACCTGGGAGCACATGTACGGGAATTTGTTTCTATTTTGCCAAGGTTGCTTTAACAAATATTCTGTTAATAACCTGTCTGGGAGCAGATGCAACGGCATTCGTAACAGTCATTAACAAAAATGAAAAGTTTTTGTAACTGACTGTAGCCCAGTACTGAAGTGTAATTTGTTGTAACACTTTCCAGAATCAAAGCGATGGTCCAAGAAGCTTAAGTCTTTTAATAGCAGCCACTGGTATTAAGTCCTGTCACCTACATGAAGTCACTTCCATCAGGATGGCTAAATTTAGACCGCGTAAGTGCTTTGGCGCCACAAGTTCCTCTTTCTGCCATGAAAAGGAGCGACGGTAACAATGCTGCCAAACTGCGAACATGGGGTCAATGCATTATTAATGTAATCAGATTATGCCGAGCACAGCAATTTAAGCAGGAGAGGTCATTATGGCAGAGTTATCGCTGCAAACCAGCTAACGTCCAAGGCTCGGCTCTCTCCTGGTGCCTATATGGGAGTTAATAATGTAATCACACAGACTGATAATTGAGGGCTGATTACTGGATAAAAACACAGATTAAAAAGAAGCAAAAACTCAAATCCATATTTCAAGAATTCGAGAGGGCTGCATGCCTTAGAAACCTTGTCTTTATCATGTTCAGGAAGCTTGTTACAGAGGAACTAGAGTCTCTTTAATGCTTTCTCTAGACCAGTGGTTCTCAACCTTCCTAATGCCGTGACCCTTTAATACAGTTCCTCATGTTGTGGTGACCCCCAACCATAAAATTATTTACCCAGTAATTATAATTCATGAGTGTCGTTTTACCTCCAATACTGCTGCTTTCAACACAGTAGCTGCTTTTAACAGAGTAGCTGCTTTCAACACAGCAGCTGCTTTCTACACAGTAGCTGCTCTTTACACATCGGAAATATGTGTTTTCTGATGGTCTTAGGGGACCCCTGTGAAAGGGTCATTCGACCCCCAAAGGGGTCGCGACCCACAGGTTGAGAACCACTGCTCTAGACTGACATGCACCCGGCCTGATGTAAATGAACTTATCAAGCTGTGTGGATGTCCTAATGAGGAACTGAGCCCTCAAAGAGGATCCCAAAAAAAGTCATACAGGAGGGCAAAGTGTTGCCTATAGTTTCCATGTTGGTGACCTTTTCCCCATCTTTTACTTACCATGCCTTATCCTGCACTATGTCTCTGTTTAGGTGGTCATCTAGGTAAAGGCAGGGATTTGCTTCCTTAAGTCAGAGCCTCCAGCAACGAGAACAGTGAGATGCACCGTACTTACATTACCAAATCTCATGGGACTAGCAATAAGAGACAGCAGTGCCTTGGATCAGTGATTCTCAACCATGGTGCTGTCTGGGTTGTGCAAGGGTGCTAGGAACACGGGACCCAGTTTGCCCTGGATCAGCAATGACGTGGGTGGATGGGCCAGCTGCCAGCACCATAAGCAATCAATTAAGCTTTTGGACCAGGATGGAATCATTCGTTGCTGTGGTGATTGGTGGCCATCTTGTTTGTACCATGACTCTGATCCAGCTTAGGTGGCATTTAGGGCCACCCCCAGCAGTCAGGAGAAGATGGAGGTTTGTCTCCTGCAGACCTGCTTTACCTCCTGCCCTCCACTGCTCTGCTGGAGCCAAACAGTAGGGCTCTGATGTAAAGAGAGGACTATGAATGGGGGGTTCTGTGATGTAGGGACTCATCACTAACTTACCATACCTTATCCTGCACGGTGTCTCTGTTTAGGTGGCCATCTTGGTAAAGGCGGGGCTTCCTTATGTTACAGGAACAAGAACAGTGAGAAGCACCATTCTGACAAGACCAGATCTCATGGAACTAGCAATAAAAGACAGCAGTGCCTTAGATCAGTGCTTCTCAACCAGAGTGCTGTCTGCAGTCCCCCAGGGTGCCATTAACATGAAGCCATTAGCAGAGTTTGCCCTGGGTCAGCATTATGAGTTGCCATGGCGTGGGCAGGCTGAGCGTTAGCACTATAACAACCAATGACACTCTAGGAGCAGGACAGCCTAATTTTTGGCAATGCATGACTCTGATCCAGGTCAGATGGCATGCAGGGCCATTCCCAGCTGCAAGGAGAATATGGATGCCCATCTACTCAAGACCTGCATCACCTCCTGCCCTTCTCCATGCTGTTGGAGCCAAAAAGCAGGGCTCTGATGTGAAGAGGGGACTGTGTGAATGGGGGGCTCTGTGATGATGGGGAGACTTTGTGGCAATGAGGGGACTTCTGTATAGGTGGCCTCTGATGTATAGGGGTGACTCTGATGTCGGAGAGCTCCTATATTGGCAGGATTAATTTTAAAGTGGAGGCCCTTATCGCATCAGATTGAAGTAATAATGAGAAAATGTTGGATTTCCCATCAATGGTTACCAGGACAAATGGAGAGGCACAGACAGCATTAAAAACCTGAAAAAAAACCTCATCAGTTCTGCCCTGGAGTAATCATTCCATACACTGTTCCAAAGATTCAATGGATTATCATCAAAAAAGCACCACATCTCCATGCAGCTCTCCTTAAAATGTAGAATATCAGAAGGGAGTGCGCAGACCTGGCACTATATCAAAAAGACTCTTTTATACTAATAATGAGTCTGTTTGATTGCGCGCCAGATCCATGCGCTCCCTTTTATTCTTCTACATTCTGAAGCATTAAAAACCCAACAGGGATTCCAACTGCTCCCTCCAGAACTAAAGTTAAAATGTTAATTATAGTCAAACTTTATAGCAGAACTTGCACTATAAACTATATGTAATCCTACTGAAACCTGTAAAAACCTTCATGAAGTGCCGTTTTAAGTGTCAAGAAGAGTTGCTCAGTTGATCCACCGAAAGTGGTGCTGGCATCTAAATGCTCATCCCAGAAGCCTAACAAAGTATTCCATATGAAGGTGCCACACATCGACAGCTCAACATGTGTAATCCTAATCACTAAAACTTTAACATGGAAATGCTTTTTCAAAAGTAAATTTTAATATTTTTAAATGTACAGCTTTCACTAAAATAATCCCTAGTGATCCAGCCATGAAGGAACTCACTGTGCATGTTAGGGTGAGGGTTAAGGACACAGTGAACTCACCAAACTTGTGACTAAAGCCCAATTTGATGTCATCACATCCAATTGAGTGCTAAGGACCCTCATTGGTCTTGATGACATCAAGAGCTTAGATCGCTGGAGCATAGGGAGGGGGAACCGCTGAAGGGACCGGTCTAGCAAGAGCAGAGGATTACACTGCAATGGATCATTTTCATTTCTCTCTGAAATTCTGAGGAAAATGGGTCGTTCCAGACATTGTTCAGAAGAACAGTGTCCCTTGATTAAAAAGTTGATTGGAGAGGGGAAAACATATAAAGAAGTGCAGAAAATGATCAGCTGCTCAGCTAAAATGATCGCAAATGCTTTAAAATGGCAACCAAAACCTGAAAGACGTGGAAGAAAGTGAAAAACTACCATTGGAATGGATAGAAGAATAGCCAAAATGGCGCGGACTCAGCCAATAATCAGCTCCAGGAAGATGAAAGAAGGTGTGAAGTTCCCTGTGAGTTCTGTTACAATTAGAAGACGCCTATGTGAAGCCAAGCTATCTGCAAGAAGCCCCCGCAAAGTCCCACTGTTGGAAAAAAGATGTGTGCTGAAGAGGTTACCATTTGCCAAAGAGCACATTGACTGGCCTAAAGAGAAATGGCGCAACATTTTGTGGACTGATGAAAGTAAGATTGTTCTTTTTGGGTCTAGTGGGCGGAGACAGTTTGTCAGACGACCCCCAAACATTGAATTCAAGCCACAGTACACTGTGAAGACAGTGAAGCATGGTGGTGCAAGCATCATGATATGGGGATGTTTCTCATACTACGGTGTTGTGCCTATTTATCGCATACCAGGGATCATGGATCAATTTTTCCAGAGTTGGGCATTAAGCGCTTTTGTAAAAGGCTCCTTACAGCAGTATGTCCATAAAGAGGTTACAACACCATAAAGTGATGAAATTAAAAATATAACCCCATGGCTACAAAGCAGCCCAGCTTGCACTACATGGGCTCTCAGCCTATTAGAACATGTTCTCTCATGACAAGATGATCCTGCAGAACTGTACTGTAACTCCATGTGTCAGCCTGGCCAGTGCAGACAGACAGACACCCCTATTGTGTCCATGTTCCAGTACAACAGTGTACTTGAGAGGTTGGAGTCCTGAGCTACATTTAGCAGCCAAACCATATGGCCTGAGGGACGCAGGTGCTGGTCACCATCAAAACATGGACCCAGAGATGGAGGGTTCATTTCACCCAATACTCTAAAAAGCCTCCAGGCTCTAGGTCCCAAACAGCAGAAACCTGAAAGGTCAGTGTTCTTCTAACGAGATATGCCCTGGAGCTCCTCAGCTTGCATTGGTGAGGACCCCGGGTGACCACGAATCCTCTCTGTGATGTCACAAGATGCAGCCCCGTCACATATTCTCCCTCCCCCCCTCATTTCGATCCAAGGGGTGGAACACATAAGCCTATACCCCGCACCTTGGCGCCCTTGTGTCATCCCAAGGTTTTAATAGGTTTTAAGTCCTGCGAGACTCCGAAACGTTGCCTTGCTAGGTCACATGCCTGATGAAGGGGTCCTGCGAGACTCCGAAACGTTGCCTTGCTATAACTATGTGATGGTTTATTAAAACCTTTGGACCCATATTGGTGATCCTCGGTGTGCTGGTGACATTTTTTCCTTGCTGATTTTGTTCGGTTCCAGCCGACGGTCACTGCAGCACCCACTTATACACACAGCCATTTTTAACGCAGGAACGTGTGCGTTTGGATCATACACTTGTGTCATCCCAGAGCCCCTCATCTGGCATGGGTGAAAACCTTGGGTGACACCAAATCTTCTCCACAATGTGACAAGATGCAGCCCTGTCGCATATCTCCCTCCTCTTCCCATTCCGACTAAAGGGGTGGAACATATACTTTAAGCCTAAACCTCCCACTTTGGCACCCTTGTGTTATCCCTGAGCCCCCCTACAGGCATGGATGAGAGCCTCGGGTGACCCTAAATCCTCTCTACAATGTGACACACAGCACTGTCACATCCCCTCCCCCCCCCCAGTCTTGCCCGTATCAGCCTAAGGGGTGGAACACATAGGCCTATACCCCTCACTTTGACACTCTGGTGTCATCCCAGAGTCTTTCAACCTGCCAATATCTCACCAACCACACCCTCAACCCTCCCCCACCCTCAGGACAACCCGACAGGTGGAACATATAAGTGTATACCTCATACTTTTGCATCTTTGTGGCATCCTGGAGCCTCTCAAACTGCATGGGAAGAACCCTTGGTGAGAGTTAATAGCCCTGTTACAGGTATTAACACGTTGTTTCTATCTCCCCAATCATGCTCCTGCATTGTCACTCTGTCACATGAGCTTCCAATGAGCAATGCTACAAGCCAAATTGAACACGCAATATACAGGCATGATCCACCACTGTCACCATCAGGAAGCCAACAATGCAGCCATCCCTGGGTGCAAATAGACAGGAAGAGGCTGCAGTAGATGAGAGGAACAGTGAAGCGACAAAGAATGGAAAATAAATTTGGAAAAAGTGGCCACTGTTTATAGTACATAGCTTTAGAAAACAAAATGTCATCCAGTTGGGGTTTACTTTAAAACTGCTAACTCAGCAAAATTATCCATAAACAGTAAAAGATGCTTATCACCCTCTCCCCCCAAAATTAAAATTTTTCTAAATAGTTTAGGCGTCCCGTGTGGGATACAGTGAAGAGAAAGCCGACAGACTGCACAATGCATGAGAAGATAAAAAGCCTATTTTAAAAAGGACTTTAATGAGTTCCCTGTGATGGTAAAAAATCAATGTGCTCCCCAGGGGACCCTTTTTGATAAAATCCCATTTTAACGGGCTCGCAAGTCGTGAAGTTGCACGGCCAAGAGAGGTCAAGAAAGAATGACACAATTTGTACATCGAGCTCCAAACAGAAAAAAATAAATCGCCGGCTTTGGCATCATCTTGTTATTTCCAGACTGCCCCATACTTCGTCTAGAATAAATACGGCACGCCAGGCTATAAGGGAATGGCATTAACCCTTCACCCGGCCTGACAAATCTCCAGCACGTGCACTTGCCCATTGCGACGGACCACAAAATCAGTTCAATCTAAATGCAAATCTCTCAAGTTTTTTATAGGCCGTTGTTCAAGTCGAGACTGAGCCAAATTTGTTTGGCGATATTCCTACGTGGATACGTGGTCTTTGCATGTGTTTTTCAGAAAGGGACATAATGGAAGGTCTCGGATTATGCAGAACTGTCCTCAATGACACATCTTGGTATTTCGAGTGCTGTTGGTGTCAGAATCAGAATAATGGGCCCGTTTTAACCCTTTGGATTTTTTTTTGCAAACATTTGAAAAATAATTTTAGGCCCGATTTGTTAAAACCTCCAAAAAGTTTCTGAAAGCAGAGGATTAAACAGTGGTAGTTTCAATCACAGGAGCAGGGGGATTACGGGAAGACTGGGAAGAGAAGTCTAGGAGGGAAATAGCCTGGCTGCAGATTACAATGCACAGGTCATTTTTAACATTGAAAGAAACAGAATGCCATCCAAAATAATACGATGTATGTATCTTAATTATATCTCCAACTCACTTAACCTCCCTAGCGGTCTGATTATGTCCATATTTCTGTGCTCAAAGCGGTACATTTTTTTGCATGGAAATATGTATTTTTTTTATTGTAGGCCTGTAATTTTTAGGAATAACTCACTGAAATCTGTCCAAACAAGTAAACATCCCGGGTATGATAAAACTTGAAACACAAAATCATAAATTATAATTTATTAAATAATCATAAAAAATAATAATATAATAATAATAAATTTAATTCAATAATATAATCAAACCAAAAACACTGAAATGTGAAATATAGCGCCAAGTTCGCACATCGCTGAGCAAAGTCGCAGAATCGTTTTCAGTGTCTGATGAGGAATTTCCCCCACGAATCATTATCACTCAATTCTGCAAGTGGTTCTGATTTACTATCGCTGTTCTCTAGCCGGTCTAAAACCACTTTTGACCTAAAGAGACGCTTTTTGGACGCCATGGACTTTCTCAGTTTCCAGGCAGAAAGAACAGTAAAAATACAGGCAGATCGCCGGACAAAGCAGTCGGGACAAAATGTATGTGAAATGCTTTGATACAGGAATGTTATACTATGTGATTTTAGTGAATGTCACTTTTTGTCATTTTCAAATTTCCCGCCGTTCCGGTCCCCGTACGTCCCGACACTCGCAGGGGATGGAACCCAAATGAGAAATTCCGGCATCCGCCGGAGGACATTACAGGGGACACTGCAGGAGGAACATCATGGGAGCGCAGGACAAGGTAAGTGATCGAGGGATCGCAGAGCAGCGCCGCATGGTAAGCCCGAGTGTAGCTCGGGGTTACCGCTTGTGGTACTGAAACTTTACCCCGAGCTACACTCGGGAATACCACCAGGGAGGTTAAATATAAGCGTGGAATATAAACCTTTTAATACTAGAACACAAAAAAAGTGGCAGTTTGACTAGTGCATAACAACCTGAAAAGTGGTTAATCTGATTCCACGGAATCAAATTAACCACTTTTCAGGTAGTTATGCACTAGTCAAACTGCCACTTTTTTTGTGTTCCATTTTTAACATTGGCTTTTACTGTGATTCTATATTTTTGTATCAATTTTTTTAAATAATTTTTACATCAACAAATTTTTACATCAATTTTTTGGGGAAGGTTTAAAAAAAAAAAAAAAAAGGTTAAAACAGAAGTTGGAAATGCGTGAAAAAACCCCCCCACAGAATCTACATCTTCCACATTAGATGTTGCCCGTGGTCAGCAAAACCCTGACGCCGACTGGGAGTGCCGGGACACGGCTGGGTGAACACTCCACGTCTGACAATGAATTTTTTATCTTCAAGGTAGCAGTCCGCAGATATTCACGGGAAATGAAAGGACAATATCGGACTCGGCTCCTCTGTTCTGCTAATGTCGCTTCTAACCGGCGTTCGCTTTCCCCGTAACAAACAGACACTTTCATACTCCAAACCAATTATTTGCACAAAAAAAAGCCACCGAGCTTTATACATAATCTCTGGCTCACACAGCCAAGCGGCAAAGACGACATTAATGGACTTAAATGAGGATTTACACACTCCCAACCTTAACTTTTTTTCCTCCTTGCGGAGGATAACTCCATATATTGTCTCCGTGTGACTAGTTGGGGAATATGGAAGAAATTTAATTGGCTTGTAGATTCTGTTTTTTTTTATGCCTCAAATATTTTAGGAATAAATGCAACACTAATAAACCTTCTACCTTTAAGGAACGCTTAAAAGATGGGTTGATGGAGGGGTTGCCCAATTACGAAATATATATGGGATCCCTAGAATTTTATATAGTAGAATTTTATGGGTCTTTGAGAAAAAAAGCTATGGAAAAAAAAGAAAGTGTGTGGGACATTGGCTTAAATTAAGAGTTTCCAGAGCTCCAATTGTTGATATTGTAATTACTTTACTTATTTTCTTTAATTAATACATGTTTTTCCTAATTTAATTTCTTTTTTGTGTGTTTTTGTTTCTTTACTCAATTTGATTACGTAAAAAATGTGGTAAAGAAAGTAATGTTTTAGCCATCATTAAATTAATTTAATTAGTAATTAATAATGAATTTAATTACTAATTAATTTTGCAATAACAGAACAAACCCGCCATCTTCCCTTTTAAAATGAAAGCTCAATTGAACTTTCAGTTTAATTGACGGAATACATTACGGATGCAACAAAACAAAAAGGTTTGCAAATTGTCGCGGTTTGCTTTATTTCGAAAGCAGCAACATCCTGAGTAGTCTATCGCTTGCCAGCGTGCTGCAGAGAAGGAACCATTTTTGTCTGTGTGGAAGCAGCAGTCTCTCTACAGAGACCCATCATGCCCCCTGCTAAGTCAGAGCCAGAGATGTCTAATCAGCAGGGAACATGAGAGCTATAGCTCTGACTCAGTAGGGGGTGTTTTGGTCCTCTGCAGTGTGACCACTGCTTTCACATAGGGAACAAGAGTCCATCTCTGCAGCATGCTGGCAAGGGACTCAGTAGAGGGTGTTTCAGATCTATGCAATGAGAACCACTGCCTTCACACAGAACTCACATGCCCTCTGCAGAGAAACTACTGCTTCCACACAATAAGCAAGGGTCCTTCTCTGCAGCATTGTGGCAAGGGACTCAATGAAGAGTGTGCTGGACCTCTGCAATGAGACTACTGCTTCCACACAAAAAGAAGGGTCCTTCTCTGCAGCATTGTGGCAAGGGACTCAATGAAGAGTGTGCTGGACCTCTGTAATGAGACTACTGCTTCCACACAAAAAGCAAGGGTCCTTCTCTGCAGCATTGTGGCAAGGGACTCAATGAAGAGTGTGCTGGACCTCTGCAATGAGACTACTGCTTCCACACAAAAAGCAAGGGTCCTTCTCTGCAGCATTGTGGCAAGGGACTCAATGAAGAGTGTGCTGGACCTCTGCAATGAGACTACTGCTTCCACACAAAAAGCAAGGGTCCTTCTCTGCAGCATTGTGGCAAGGGACTCAATGAAGAGTGTGCTGGACCTCTGCAATGAGACTACTGCTTCCACACAAAAAGCAAGGGTACTTCTCTGCAGCATTGTGGCAAGGGACTCAATGAAGAGTGTGCTGGACCTCTGCAATGAGAGTACTGCTTCCACACAAAAAGCAAGGGTCCTTCTCTGCAGCATTGTGGCAAGGGACTCAATGAAGAGTGTGCTGGACCTCTGCAATGAGACTACTGCTTCCACACAAAAAACAAGGGTCCTTCTCTGCAGCATTGTGGCAAGGGACTCAATGGAGGTTGTGTCGGACCTCTGCAATGAGACTACTGCTTCCACACAGAAAGCAAGTGTTCTCTGCAGAAAGACCACTGCATCCACACAGAGAGCAGGGGTCTTCTGCAGAAAGACCACTGCTTATACAGAGAACAAGGGTCATTCTCTGCAGCTTGCTGCCAAGGTTGTCAGTAGAGGGCATATGGAACCTTTGCAAAGAGACTACTGCTTCCACAACAGAGCAAGGGTCTTTCTCTGCAGCTTACTAGCAGGGAACAAACTTTTTTTTTTACTTTGGATTTTGGTAGATATGACTCAGCAGGGGCAATTTTTTTCCAGATATTTATCAGTCAGCCCACTTCCTGTGAACCCAGGACATCATGAGTCCACCCTCTACCCTGGAGTCTTAGAAGCAGTGCTCCATTTTAGGAAGGGGGCAAGTGGGGGAATGGGGGTTTATAAGCCCAGAGTTGCACTTTAAATGTCTTTTTCTAGGTATTTGTCTCAAGTTTCATTGGAACAGCTTAAACAATATAGAGCAGTCCTTAAAATCAGACATCAAAGGGTGCCAAAAAACCCCAAAAAACGTCTGACTTCACTACAAAAAAGAAAAAAAGTTCCACTTTGTCTAAAACTTTTTCTCATCATCACAGTTTAAACAGGTTATCCAAACTCCAAAGTGTCAAACAGATGGAAATTTATTTCAATAAAAATGTCCTCTTCGTACACAGCAACGGCCCATCAGATCGCTGCGGGAATAGAAGAATGCGCTTCCTGTATCTGATTAGTATAAACCAAAAAGGGATTTTTTTTCCTTGCTGTTTTAAAATGCTCAAAGGAAGTGCCTAGGGAGAGCAGTGCAGACGTTGGAACCCCGCGAGGACCAGCCGAGCAAACTAAATTGATTACAATGTGAATAGAGCACTCGATAGAGAAGATGGCCTTTCAACACTTGGCTGTCCCGATGCAATTCAGAGTCTGTTGTTTTGTAATAAAGGCACTTGATGCAGCAGATATGTATTTTTCACAGCCGGCGTTGTGCAGGGTGAGTTACAAGCTTAAGCTGTTCCGATAGAAATGAGATAGAAAATAAGCAGAAAATTGGAATTTAAAGGACATCCAAACCCAACATGTTATTGCAATTTTTTTTCCTTTTTATAATCTGCAGACAATATTAAAATAACCCTTGGTCATGAAGGTCCCTGCCCCAACCCTTGGCATGGAGGTCCCTGCCCCAACCCCTGGCATGGAGGTCCCTGCCCCAACCCCTGGCATGAAGGTCCCTGCCCCAACCCCTGGCATGAAGGTCCCTGCCCCAACCCCTGGCATGGAGGTCCCTGCCCCAACCCCTGGCATGGAGGTCCCTGCCCCAACCCCTGGCATGGAGGTCCCTGCCCCAACCCCTGGCATGGAGGTCCCTGCCCCAACCCCTGGCATGGAGGTCCCTGCCCCAACCCCTGGCATGGAGGTCCCTGCCTCAACCCCTGGCATGGAGGTCCCTGCCTCAACCCTTGGCATGGAAGTCCCTGCCTCAACCCTTGGCATGGAAGTCCCTGCCCCAACCCCTGGCATGGAGGTCCCTGCCCCAACCCCTGGCATGAAGTTCCCTGCCCCAACCCCTGGCATGAAGGTCCCTGCCCCAACCTTTGGCATGGAGGTCTCTGCCCCAATGCCAGACATGAAGGTTCTGGTTCAGGCACTTCCTGTTATGAGGTGACAACGGTCTCACAATTATGCTTTTGTGTTGTCACCCCATCATGTGCGCCCTTAGTGGAGATTAGAAGTGGCTATGCCAACACACATCGTGCAAGCGTGGTCCACTGTTGTCACTGTGAGGAAACTGGTGTAGAATAATGATGTGCACCTGACACTGGAGTTCATGCAGACTGGAAGTGACTAAAAAAAGACTGGATGAGGTCAGCAACAAAAATGTAATAAAAAAGTGAAAACAGAACTTAAAAAAAACAGTAATAAAAACATGAGAGATACAGTGGGCATAGAAAATAATCACATTTTGTTGCTTTGCAGCCCGAAATGAAGATAGACACAGTTTTTGTTTTACGCAGCTGTATTTACTCAGTGCAACTTATAACATCCAAGTGAAAGATATAACACCAACATGTCAGAAAATTTTATTGAAAATATTCAAAAACAGAATCACTGAGTTGGGAAAAGGATCACCCCCTTGTGTCAGTATTTTGTTGAACTTTTTCCTTTAATTCCAGCCTTTAGTCTGTTGGGATGTCTCTGCTAACTTTGCACATCTAGACTTTGCAATATTTGCCCGCTCTTCTTTGCAGAACGCCTCAAGTTCAGTTACATTTGATGGTGCCATTTGTGGACTGCAAGTCATTCCACAGAATTTCAATTGAGTTGATGTCTGGGCTCTGACTAGACCTTACAAGGACATTCACCTTTTTCTCCTCCAACCACTGTGGGCTCATTGTCGCTGTGTGCTTTGGGTCATTGTCATGTTGGAAGGTAAACCTTCTTCCTATTGACAACTTTCTGGCAGAGGGCAGCACATTTTCCTCAAGAATTTGACGGTATTTTGGCCCATCAATTTCTCCTTCTATCCTAACAAGTGCTCTAGTCCCTAATGCAGACAACCCCCCATAACTGGATATTACCACCTCCATGCTTTACTGTAGGAATGGTGATATTTGGATGGTGAGCTGGATTGGATTTCCGCCAGACATATCGTTTAGTGTTCAGGCCAAATAATTCCATTTTAGTCTCATCTGACCAGAACACCTTTTTCCGTGTGGCCTCAGAATCTTCAAGGTGTGTTTTGGCAAAGCTCAGTGGTGACTTCATGCGGCCTTTCTTGAGGAGCGGCTTTTTTTCTTGCAAACCTCCCATACAAGCCACATTTTTGGAGGATTTGTGATATTGTTGTCACATGCACACAATGACCACTCTTTGTCGTCAATTCCTGACACTGCTTCACAGTTGCTGTAGGCCTCTTGGTAGCCTCTCTGACCAGTTTGCTCCTGGCTCCAGTTTCATCCAGTTTGGAGCGATGTCCTGAACCAGGAAGGGCCTGTCTTGTATCAAAAACCTTCCACTTCTTAACAATAGACTCACTGTGGTTCTAGGCATTGATAAAGCCTTTGAATTTTTATTGTATCCATTTCCAGATTTGTGCCTGTCCACAACTTTATCCCAGAGATCTTTTGACAGTGCCTTGCCACCCATAGTTCATTGTTTGCTCCAGTTGCACTACCATGGTCTGAAATGCTCCAGGAAAGCTCTGTTTATGCTGAGCTAATCAAAATGACTCCAGCAGATCACAGGTGAAAGTCAAATGATGTGCCATTGAGATGGTGATTAGCTACACCTGAATGAGTTTACAAGTCATTTTTAGGAGGGGGGGGGGATCCTTTTTCCAACTAAGTGATTCTGTTTTTGAATTTGTTTTGAATTGTTTTCTGACATCTTGGTGTTATATCTTTCACTTGAGTGTTGTAGGTTGAGTAAATACAGCTGGATAAAACAAAAACTGTGACTGTCCTCATTTCAGGCAGCAATGCAACACAATGTGATTTTATGGGGGGGGTTCTTTTTTACCCACTGTGTGTGTGTGTGTGTGTATATATATATATATATATATATATATATATATATATATGAGCAGGGCCCTCCAAACCCTATTGTATTGAACTGTAT
Organism: Staurois parvus; assembly: GCF_062004578.1. Lineage (NCBI taxonomy): Eukaryota > Metazoa > Chordata > Amphibia > Anura > Ranidae > Staurois > Staurois parvus. The sequence continues at coordinate 1,187,304 of NW_028318579.1, read as the reverse complement.
TGTTGCTGTATTGTCTCCCGTTATATTGTAAAGTGCTGAGCAAACTGCTGGCGCCATATAAATCCTGTATAATAATTATATATATATACACACATACACTGTATATATGTAGATATGTGTGTGTTTGTGTGTAATGTGTGCTGTCCACTTTCTTTTTCAGCCACACAATTGGTTCTGTATCCCCTCTAGGGCTGCATTTAGTGCAATAATCTAAATAAAGCAAGTCGGCAAATATATCTGTCTACAATTTTCTTTGCCATTGCAAGGAAGATTTCTTGGATGATGCCTTAAAATAGTCACTCATCGTGAATCATTTGCAAAGCTGCATTTACAACAATAAACCAGACAAAGAAAGTCTGCAAATACAGGCTCAGTTGAAGTATAAAAGTTAAGCTGTGCCTCCTATCCAGAGCCATTGCAGTTTTCTCTGCACTCTTTCTCAATTCCAATGAGGCCGGTGAAACATGTAACCCAGTTACCTTGTGCACGGGTTGGCTGACTGATGACATTTTTCAGCATTTCGGCAGATTGTCACTTTGCCCATTCTGGGCAAGATCATAGAGTCTCTTTGCAGTATTTTTCCCTGAAGATGTGAAGCCCTTTCTTATGTGACAATATTCAGGTCTAGCATTGGGGCCAGTACGACCCTCCATCCTGGGAGGGGGTCACATGCTGGCTGCCATTGTGCTATATGCTGGGTGTTCTTTGCACTCCTGTACCTTTAGGAGGGGTGGGCTCCCTTTATCTGCACCTGCCCTTGGTCTATCCTTTAAATGCATGTGCCTCTACTATGGGGACTCTAAAATTTGTAGAGTTAGGACCACAGATACTCAGGGTGCCATGATGTGGCTCTGTGGCTTACGTATGTATTTGCAAATGTGTGCTAACTAAACCCCTGTTTTTAACGCATACTGTTAGACAGGTTAATTTGGTTGTTGGCAAGCTGGCTGGCAAGTTGATTTTTGAACCCTTTTTTATTTTTCTTTCATTACTGACAGGGGGTCACATGCTCCATGATACATTCCAAGAACCAGGTAAGGAACCATGTATTTCACAAGGGCTCTAATGGAGCAAGGGAGCAGTGGGGAAGCAACGAAAGGTCAGTATAAGTGGCCAAAATCCATGGTCGAAAACCACTACAAGCCAACTGGACATTCTCCTCCAAATGACCGATTCTCTATGACTAAGCCCTAAGACTGAGCAAAATGCATCAGGGATTAAAGATGGTGATGTTGTTCAAATACTGTCTGGTGGTACAATAAAGCTGGATTGAAATCTTGGAGATTTCACAGTGCAGCTGCCTTTCTATTACATGTGTTGCACATTGAAGGGTTCTTATAAGAAGTTCAAGAAGCTTTAAAGGTGGTTGAGGGAGCTTTAGGCATTTGTAAAAATTAGCATGATTTCAAAGCTGGGACTTCCTGGAAGCCAAGCCTCAAATTATTTTAGAAAAACTTTTCCTAAATGTTTAAAGACTTTTGTACATCTTTGTAGAGCTATGTGAATGCATACTAAAAACCAAAGAAAATCTTACAAAATTCTGAAATAGTTTAACAAGTAGTGGACATTTGACTCGAACAACGGCTGTTCATGTGTTCGGCAAACACACAAATGGTAAGGAAGTTTGGCAGGCTCATCACCCACCGCACCCCACAATGCACTGCGCTCTGACAGGTCAGGTGAAATGCTTTGGCCAATCACAACACAATTGGGCGTGACATCACCGCTAGCTCCGTCCAATTACATCTGATCGGCAAATGTCAGATAGTGGCGAGCAGGGACGGATTGACCATTTGGAAACTCGGGCACTGCCCGAGGGCCCGGGGTGAGTAGGGGGCCCCATGAGATGCCCCTGGTACCTTTTTCATAGGCTTTTTTGAGTTTGGGCAAGAACACAGGGGCCCCATGATCCCCTATTGCCTGGGGGCCCCATGAGTTGTCAGTCTGCCCCTGGTGGCGAGTGCTCGGCGGGTTGGAGGGTGTTTTTTTTTTCCTTTATTTCGGCGAGTTGGTGTTTGTCAGGAATGGACTAGCCAGCAATGGTGGGACTCACCTGCCTTTTGATCTGCAGTGCCAGGGCTGGCCAGCGGATGCTCCCGGCAGTCAGAGACTCAACTTTGCAGCCAGCTAACACCTGGAACTGATTATGCTGGGGTATTTAAGGGATGGCCAGACTTGCAGACTCTGCCTTGGTGTTGTGTTTCTCTTGGGCCCTGTATCCTGTTCCTGCTCTCTGTTCCTGTCTGATTCTCTGCTTCCTGTTCTGATCCCTGGCTTGTCTGACCATCCCTCTGCCTGACCCTCTGTACTACGCTGCCTGCTACCTGTTCTGATCCCTGGCTTGTGACCCTGACCATCCCTCTGCCTGACCCTCTGTACTACGCTGCTAGCTACCTGCTGAACCTGGCCTGTGACCCCGACCAATCTCCGCTTGCTCCCCCTGTACCTACCTGCCCAATTGATATTGACCCGGCCTGCCTGACGACGCTTGCTTGTATGTACTGTTATCTGTGGGTGGTTGGTTTGGTTTGTTTGCACTGTATTATGTTTAGTATTGCACTGCGTTTATGTTTGTATTGTTAGTGTTAATAAATTATATTGTTTATCACATATCTGAAGTCTGCGTTTCCCTGCGTCAGTCACACACCTCTGGTCACACCTGGGAGCCCTGACAGTGTTGTTGTGACAACGCTGGACACCATGATTAACGATGGATTACTACGACGGAACCTTTTTTTTTTAATAAAGGACTTGTCAAAAACTGTTGTGTTTTTATTCACATTTTGCACTTTTTGGTGAATGGCTAGGAATACCCCATACTCATTAACAAGGGGGGAGAGAAGGATCTGGGGGGCTCCCGGATTCCGATAAGTCACCCCCCGCAGACCCCCACAACCACAGCCCAGGGTTGTGGGGAAGTGGCCCTTGTCCCCATCAATACGGGAACAAAGAGAGTTGGGGGGGGAGCTCCCCTACCCCTAAGCACCCCCCCATGTTGAGGGTATGTGGCCTGGTATGGTTCAGGAGGGAGGGGGCACTCGTTCACCTCCCCCCCATCTTGCCTACAAGGCCTGTGCTCGGATCAAGGGTCTGGTAGGAGTTTAGAGAGGACCTCACGCTCCCCCCCATTTTTGGGAGGTGGGGTTCCCCTAAAGGGCCTGATATAGCTTTTAGGGGGAACCCCACCCATTTTTTTACAAACCCTAAAAGGTCTGGTATAGTTTTTTTTTTTTCTTTTTTAAGTCAGTCCTGCTGCAGCAGGTTCAACACATTGTACAGATGTGCAACTTTGCAGGTAGTTTAGGGGACCCCCCCCCCCAGTCATGATATTTAAAGGAATGTTTCTTTTCTTTTTTTTTACTTTAAGCCCCTTTAAAAACTGTACTTTTTGAAAAAAAAATGTTGTCACCGATTCATGTCCTTCAGGGCAATACCCGAGTCCCATACTCCTTTTAAGGGCAATAACTTGCATATAAGCCTTCAAAATGGGCACTTTTGAATTTACAATTTCAAGTCCCATAGACTTGCATTATGTTCTAAGTTTGCGGTTGAGGTTCAAATGTTTGACCACGAACTAAACGGGGGTGTTTGGCCCATCACTATTAACAAGCAACCGCTATAATTTTGGAAAAAAAAACACCCATATGATGAACACTTAGATGTTACCAAAATCTTCCTGGGAGGAGGGGGGAATTTGGTTAACTTTGGCAAGGCCTGAGAATAAAATGGACTGACCTGTTACAACACGGGTCTGATGAGGGACACAAAAAAGGATATAATCTTCCAACGGATGTCCAGCTTGCTGTTGATCTCTTGACCCTTCGCTAATTGTCTTTCCTCTTCTAGTTCCTTTGGGTTAGGGAACTGCAGCCCATCTTCAGCCATTTCCGAAATGTTTTCAAAGTTAAATTTATCAACCTGGATGGCCATTCTGAGAAGGCAAAAACAAAAGAGTTTAAAAATATCAGATTCCTGAAATAGTCTTACCAACACTACAGAAGTTGTATATGTTGTCTGTAAAAATGGACTCAGATACGGTTTGTTGTCCATAGTCAACCTTCCGTACTAATAGACTACAGGAAGAGAACATACACAAGATGTGATTGGTTGTTATGGGTGGCATACACACTCGTAGAAAACTCTTACCTCATCTAACTAGTCAACACAAAGAAATATACCCTATAGTGCCTAATGTAGGTGGACTCCCCTCCAAATGATTGCGTTCAGGTGTTTCCAGTGAAAGGAACACTTACTACTACATCATACAAAAACCTTTTAGACAACTGTTCTCTTCCAACCTTGTGGTAACAGTTTGGGGAATATCTTTTTCTGTCCCAGTATGACTGTGCCCTGTTTACAAAGTCAGCTCCATAAAGACAGGGAGTAGCCAGTTTGGTGTGGAGGATTTCAAGTATCCTGCTCAGAGAACTAAACTAAATCCTACTGAACACCATTCGGCTCAGACAGAATGCCATATACCAGACCTCACAAATACTCCTATAGCTAAATGGATACAAATTCCTGCAGACACTCTTCTCTTCTGGGTAGACTTTCCAGTAGAGTTTAAAGACTATTAATCCACAAATGGGGGTTCAAAATAACAACCATATTTGGGGATGGGATGTCCAACAAGTTCACAATTCCCTACATACATTAAAAGAAAAAAAAAAGGAAGAGAGGGAGGATCTGCAATATATCCAAGCAGATTGTACTACACGATAAAAGAAATGACAGCCTAAACCCAAACGTGTGATGGTCAGGTGTTCACAAATGTTTAATCATTTAGAGCATAAAATTAAGGGTGTCCTCAGAATTGGTATGCTGATTTGCTGGTCTAGCCAACAATCTCTGATCTCTTAAGATGAAACAGATACCCACTGCCCACTGGCCACCAATACACCAGACACCTACTGGCCAATAACTCTTTGCATTAACAATCCACTGAACCCTTTGCCCAACAGTTAATAATGATATTTCCCCCCTGGGTAAAAGTGTAACGAAGGACAAAATTTTTTTTCTCATTTTGGATACATTAAGGGAGGGTTGTAACGCCATGAGTTTTTTTTGCAATCTGTGCTCTTTGGGGAGATTTCCCTTCACTTCTTGTCCCATAGCCAAAAAGGAAGTGAGAGGAAATCCCTCCAAAGTGAGGGAATCCTGGTGTGTCACCAAAGTTGCCAGAACTAGTATCCCCATTGGAAGATTCCTCTATTATTGTTCTGATGTCAAACCAAAATTTGGGATTATCTTTCCTTTTTGATGATAATGGAAAACAGGACAAATCGAGAAGATGAATCTCCCTAAGGGGGGCACAGACAGAAATAAAAACTGATGTGTTCTAACCCCTCTTCACACATCCAAAACTAAAAGGAAAAAAAAATGTTTTGCCTTTAGTTACTCTTTAAAGGCGCCAACAAGGCCTGCAATGGTCATTCCATCTTTGCCCCAAAAGTTTATATTAATAGGAAGGATGGCAGATACATGTCCTGTTTTAGCTTTGAAAAGTCAACCACCGTCTAATGCAAGGCTTCTTAACCAGGATTCCATGGAACCCTATGTTTCCTCCAGAGGTTGCAAGGGGTTCCTTGAGCAACAAATTTCTGCCTCTGAGATAAGTTCCCACTTACACCATTGATCCTTTTAGCTATTTGTAAGGGAGTAATTCTATTCTTCCCAATGATCACAGGTGTAAGGAGTGTTCTTCCCACAGAGCATCACATGAGTTGTCTATCTACTTAAAAGAAAAGTATTGGCTTTTTCCCCCCTGTATTATACCAATATATAAGCCAGGTGCCGCTCCAGACTCTGGGGTGGATCCAGACTTTAAAGTCAGGATCTTTCCCCAGCCTGGACTGGCTGAGTGACATCAGCCGACAGTAAGCTTCAACCCGCTGTCAGCTGAAAACAGGTCAGAGGAGTTCAGAAAAAAATGTACTCCTGTGATCCACAGGAGAAGTACAGCCAAAAGAGCTTTCATTTTTAGCAAAGGTTCCCTGAGAGTGGCAAGTTATTTCTGTGTCGAAAAGGTTGAGAGAAGCTGCTCTAATGTCTTCAATTAGCTATCAAAACTATACTATTGAAATGTCAATACAAGCCAGGAGCGGACTGACCATTTGGAAACTCGGGCACTGCCCGAGGGCCTGGGGTCAGTAGGGGGCCCCATGAGATGCCCCTGGCTTTTTCATAGGCTTTTTTGAGTCTGGGCAAGGACACAGGGGCCACATGATCCCTTATTGCCCGAGGGCCCCATGAGTTGTCAGTCCGCCCCTGCCGCCAAGGCAACAAAGGATTGGCTAAAGAAGAAGCACACTAAGGTCATGGAGTGGCCTAGCCAGTTTTTAGACCTTAATCGTATAGAAAATGTATGTAGGGAGCCGAAACTTCGAGTTGACAAGGGACAGCCAAGAAACCTTAAGGAGTTAGAAAAGATCTGTAAAGAAGAGTGGACCAAAATCCCTCCTGAGATGTGTGCAAACCTGGGAACCAACTACAAGAAACGTTTTACCTCTGTGCTTGCCAACAAGGGTTTCTCCACCAAGTACCAAGTCATGTTTTGCTTGGGGATCAAATGTTTATTTTACTCACTGAACTGCAACTCAATTTATAACATTTGTTCTTTCTGGATTTTTGGTTGATATTCGGTCTCTATCATATAAAATACATCTATGACAAAAATTATACACCCTTCATTTATTTGTAAGTGGGCAAACTTACAAAATCTGCAGGGGATCAAATAATTATTTTCCGCACTGTAAGGCCTCATGCACATGGAATATTCTGTTATCTCTCCTAGACGCCTTTCCTTTTAGCAGCAGCATTTTGGCAGAAAAACCCCTCATGCCTGTAAATGTGTGTAACGCATTTAGCCACATCAAGCACTTGGGCATTAAGTCATTTAATTGGCCTGAATAATTATTTATTCTGACCATCAAAATGAATTAACACTCAAGTGCCAAACATGCCTAGTGTTAATGTGAGTTTAGACACGTTTACATGTGTGAAGCATTATTTCTGCCAAAATTCTGCTGCTCCTGGCAGTGGGATTTTTTCTCTGCCTCTAAATGCCTATGCATGTATGGACCCATAGACTAACATGCACAGGGGGATTTAAAGGCAAACGCACCTAGGAGTAGCAGAAAAGACATCCAGTGTGCATGAGGCCTAAAGATTGAAAACTACTTTAAAAATCACATTATCTGTTATATGAGATTGGAGTGGGCAGGTTTACATCTAATTGAGGTGGATCACATTTTTATGAAAAAAAAAATAAAAAAATAAAAAAAAGTGCATGCCCTTTAAATAAAAGTCCTGTAAAAATAAATAAATAAATAATCAAGGCTTGCCTGGACTTCTGGTTCCTGCTCACCAAGCAGGTCAAAAGAGCTACTCAACTATGACACTCCCATGAACAGGGAAAGATGGCGCCTTTGATCATTAACAGCACAAGGGGCTCACATACTCCGTTGGCCCTTCCCTATTGCGGAGCGGCTCTTATTGTTGGCAAAATTGCAAAAGGCACAAAAGCAGAAATCAACGAGCCAGAGAAGAGTGAATTAACTATATTAAATATAATAAAAGTCTATTTGTACTACAATTACGGGAGGAGAGGCAGAGATAGTGAACTACAGGTTTAAAGTAATACGTTCCAGCATTGCAAATGTTTAACAAGCAATTAAAAGCTAATTAAACAACAAAGTGCGGCTTGTTTTTGGACTGACTTCAACGCAGAAAACAAAGCGTAATAGAAAACACAAAAGGGAGGAAAATAATTAAAGAATTCATTTAGTTTAAACCAAACTAATTCCCATCGCGTTTCCTTGCTGTACAAAGCGTCATCATTTTTAGAAAAGGTTAGTATTAGAATGTGTATGTTTTATAAAGAAACTGTAAAACAAAAAAATACAGTAAATTGGGTCTTTTAATGCTCTTACTGCTGGATTAAGTTTTCTTTCTTTTTAATCACTCATTAAAATGCATATTTTGTAACCTGAAAATGTTTTTCCACTGGAAAAAAAAAAGAATGTTTTATGAAAGCAGGAAACCTATAGAAAAAAAAAAAAGATGGTAAATACAAATTTATGTTGATCGACATTTACAGAAGTGGAAGTGAAATTTATTTTTTCAATTAAAGGACTATACTAATCTAAATATATATATATATATATATATATATATATATCTGTATCAAAGCCTTAAAATTGCATGCAGAACACCAAAAAGCTACTATGACCCTATACTGTCCATAGACAACTCTTTAAAACATTTCACAGTTCATCATTTTAGAATTAACTGTAAATTATGATCCTGAAAATGAACCTATCACATGGTATGCATGGGTAAATAATATGTCTAATACAATCTGCAGTTTCAAGAGTGTGTATCCTAGGCACATGTGTGCATGGAGGCAAGATTTTTCTTTTTTTATTTCAGTTTTATTATTACATTGCTATTATTGCATTATTAACCTACTAAGTGACATATCAGCATGGATGTCACTCCACTTCCCCAAACTCAATCTTTCTAAATCTGATCTCTTAGTATTCCCCCCAGCCCGTGCCCCCTCCCCTGACTTCTCCATCAAGATCAATAATACAACCATCAGTCCCTCCCCTCATGCCAGGGTACTAAGTGTAATCCTAGACTCTCATCTGTCCTTTCAGCCCCAAATCCAATCACTGTCCAAATCTTGTAGACTTCACCTCCGCAACATCTCCAAGATACACCCGTTCCTAACCTCGGAAACCACTAAGCAACTTATTCACTCCCTTGTTATATCTCGCCTTGACTATTGTAACTCCCTCCTCATTGGCCGACCTCATCACAGGCTATCCCCACTTCAGTCTATCATGAATGGTGCTGCCAGACTTATCCACCTTACTAACCATTCTGTATCTGCCATCCCTCTCTGCCAATCCCTCCACTGACCTCCAACTCAGTGTCTTCCATCCCACTCTGCCAATCCCTCCACTGGCCTCCGCTCAGTGTCCTCCATCCCTCTCTGCCAATCCCTCCACTTGCCTCCACTCAGTGTCCTCCACCCCTCTCTGCCAATCCCTCCACTGGCTTCCCATTGCCCAACGGATAAAATTCAAAACATTAACAATAACATATAAAGTCATTTATAACTCTGCGCCAAATTACATCACCGATCTTGTCTCTAAATATCACCCAAACCGTACTCTCCGCTCCTCTCACAACCTCCTGCTCTCTAGCTCCCTCGTCTTCTCCTCTCATGCTCATCTCCAGGACTTCTCCAGAGCTTCCCCCATCCTCTTGAACTCTACCCCAATTTATCAGCCTATCACCTACTCTGCTCACTTTAAGGCGATCTCTCAAAACCTCTTCAGGGAAGCCTATCTTGCCTTCAACTAATAATGGAATCTTCTACTCCTCCTACCAGTCCATTTCCCACAGTTATTACATTTTGTACCACCAGCCCCTCTCTCAGATTGTAAGCTCCAAGGACCAGGGCCCTCCTAACCCTCTTGTATTGAACTGTATTGTTGCTGTATTGTCTCCTGTTATATTGTAAAGCGCTGAGCAAACTGTTGGCTCTATATAAATCCTGTATAAAAATAATAACTTGTTCCTCTACTGTATTTGTGAAGGAGCAGCATAGAGCCCTTTTGGACAGCAGAATTATCACCCTGTGGAGAGGGTTGTGTTTTTTAGACTATTATATTTTGATTAATTTTCCATAAGTGACTAGCAAATTAAAACCGAACTCCAACAAACGCCTTATAAGCAGTTATGTAACTGGATTTTTTTTCTTTTGTGATAAAGGTTTTAAATAAAATGTATTCATTGTAAGCACCCCTACCAGTGTTAAATGTTTTGTCTCAACGCTGTAACTGTCACTTTTGCTAGACAGCTTGGTACATTAAAGGAAGTTGAAAAATAACAGACTAAAGCCTCTTGCACACTGCAGCTTGAAAAAAAGCTTAGTACAGTGTTTTTGGTTTTTTTTCAGTGATCTAAAATGCAACCCATTTTTTGCAATGTTCCTGTGCACACTGGCGCATAAAAAAGTTCTGCTTATTCTTGAGTAAAAGGGAAAAAAATAGAAAACTGTTAGTTCTTGTTCTGTAAATTGCGCCAGTATACTCAAATGTGTGCAAATACACACATATGAGCATAAATATTAATACATTTTGCCTAGGAATGTATTGTGCACACGAATGAGCATACACACAAATGCGCGCAAAAATTTGCGCAACACAAATGCTTGAAATTACGTACAGAAATGCAGATGCTCAAACATCAGTACTGTGTGCAAGAGGCATTAATAGCAGGATTAAGAAGTATGATCCTTGGAGCTTACAATCTAAGAGTGCAGCCAACCTCAGACAAAAAATGTAATGGTGCACATAAAAATTCTGGTACCGAAACCTAAAATTCAGGATGCACTTGGCTGAAAACCGAAATGGACTGTTTTTAAAAATACTTTTCAAACTAAATTTTTGGGGGAAAAATACACTTTAACCATTTCAATACCGTGCAATTTTACACCTTCCTGCCCAGGCCATTTTTCAGGTTTCAGCGCTCTCACACTTTGAATGACAATTGCGCGGTCATACAACATTGTACCCAAACTAAAATTTTATCATTTTCTTCACACAACTAGATCTTTCTTTTGGTGGTATTTAATCACCGCTGGGGTTTTTATTTTTTGCTAAATTAACAAAAAAAGACCAAAAATTTTGAAAAAAAAAAACACGTTTTTCTTTGTTTCTGTTATAAAAGTTTACAAATAAATAATTGTTCTTCATAAATTTAGGCCGAGATGTATTCTGCTACATGTCTTTGGTGAAAATAACCCAAATTAGGATGTATTTTTTAGTTTGTAGGAAAGTTATAGAGTTCACAAACTATGGTATAGATCTGAAAATTGATCAATCCTGAAGTACTGACAGCCAATCTAATTTCTTGAGGTCCAAGAATAGTACAGATATCCCCCAAATGACCCCTTTTTTCAGAGTAGACAGTCTGACGTACTTCATAAGAGGCATGGCGAGATTTTTGAAGTTGTATTTTTTTTGTCATAATTTTTCGGAAAATGAAAAAATTAAAACAATTAATTATTTTCACTATTTTTTTTTTTTTTTACATACTGTCACCAGTGCAGTGCAGTACAGTACAGCATCATCATATAACTGGCATGGCGGTGAACAGGGACACTGACTGGTGACAGTATGAAAAAATATATATATATATTTTTTTTTTTTTTTTTTAATTTTTTATTACACTTTTATTTTAAGATTTTTTTTAATATTTTACTATGACCAAAGTAGTACAATGTTACCATAGTAACATTGTACTACTTTGGGGAAGTGATCAGTATTTTTTTTTTTTTTTTTTTTACACAGTTTGCTTATAGCAAAGAATTACTTTGCTATAAACAAGCATTTACCTGAATGACATTCATTCAGTCAGGTTTGTTTTTTTGTTTTGTTTTTTTGTGCTTAGCTGTGATTTGGCCACAGCTAATCACATGACATGTGCATGTGACCTGCTGTGACCATTCACAGCTAGGCAGTAGTATACAATGGATGGCATGAATGAAGCCATCCATTGTATACAACTGTCATGTGACCTGCTGTGATTAGTCACAGCAGGTCACATGGTACCGGCAACGGGGGACGGTACTCAGATCTGTCATCGGCCGTGTCCGAGGTACACGGCCGGTGACAGATCACTCCGCTGCGCGGCTCTGCAACCGCGCGAACTGCGCATGTGCGGTAGGACGCCAAATGGCGTACACCCCGGAAAGGTAAAGCATTTTTGCGGCCGCCAAACGGCTATAGGCCGGGTGGCTAATGGTTAATGAATATCAAAAAACAAAAAATATATACCCCACTTTTTTTGTAAACTATGAAAGATGATGTTATGCCAAGTAAATAGATACCCAACATATCACACCGTAAAACTGTGCATGCTTGTGGAATGGAGCCAAACTACAAGATTTAAAAATCTCCATGGGTGACATTTAAACATTTCTACAGGTTACTAGTTTAAAGTTACAGAGGGGGTCCAGTGGTAGAATTATTGCTCTTGCTCCGACGTTCATGGTGATACCTCACACGTGCGGTTTGAACACCGTGTACACATGTGGACATGGCCTACGTATGCGTTCACCACTGCTCGTGATCCCTGGGAGATGGGAGCACTTAAAAAAAAAATTTTTTTTAATTTTATTAATTTTTTTTTTTTTTTTTTTTTTTTTTTTTTTAACGGTCCCTTTGTTTTTGTTTTTTTGGTTTTTTTATTCTTTAATCACTTTTATTTCTATCACAAGGAATTCATCTAATGCTTACAAAAAAGAAAAAAAAAGGCCCTTGTTTACAAGGTGCTGGTACAGGAAGTGACGTAATGGCATTGCTCCGGTCCTTCCAGTGCATAGAGATGAGTGGAGGCCATCGTTCCTTCACTGATCTTAATGCCCAGCTACCGCGATCATTGGGATGGGTTCTCTGGTAAGCCTCAGGTAAGCCTGAGAACCACCAGAAGGCGGTGGGGCTATTTTCGTCATTCGCATCTGTGTCTATTTTTATATGGGCAGCACGGTGGCTAAATGGTTAGCACTTCCATCTGGCAGTAGTAGGGTCATTGGTTTGAATCCCAACCACGGCACCACTTGCCTGGAGTTTGCATGTTCTCCCTGTGCCTGCGTGGGTTTCCTACGGGTACTCTGGTTTCCTCCCACAGTCCAAAGACATGCTGGTAGGTTTATTGGATCCTGTCTAAACTGGCCCTAGTATGTGTATGTATGAATGTGAGTTAGGGACCTTAGACTGTACACCCCTTATGGGTCAGGGACTTATGTGAATGTACAATATATATGTAAAGTGATGCGTAAATTGACGGCGCTATATAAGAACCTGAAATAATATCGGCCAAAGACTGATAGGGGTAGTTTAGGCCGGAGAAATTTCGGTGCATCCCTAAAAAACATGTGTTACTAGAATGATCATCATGGTCTTCTCATGGTCCAATCAGATAGATCCATACATTCAGTGAGAAAAATGAAAAGGTGTTTCACGAATGGTGCCCGTACCAAGTAGGCGATCTCCATGTTCACTATGCAGCAGGGCAACCACTTGGCACGGGACCCCGGAGACGGTGGCTGTAGTAGTGTAAGCTACTGTAGTAGTGTAGGCTAGTTTCCATGGGGAACTCACAGGTATGGTACATACGTACATTGGACCAAGCTGGATTAATGTACAGTATCTCCCAGAAGTGAGTCCACCCCTCACATTTTTGTAAATATTTGATTCTTTCATGTGACAACATTGAAGAAACAACGCTTTGTTATAATGTAAAGTAGTGGCAACCTGTGAAGCTCTGGTGATCTCCATGCCCAAGAGGGTTAAAGCAGTGCTGGAAAATAATGGTGGCCACACAAAATATTGACACTTTGGACCCAATTTGGACATTGTCACTTAGGGGTGGACTCACTTTTGTTGCCAGCAGTTTAAACATTAATGGCTGTGTGTTGAGTTACTTTGAGAGGACAGCAAATTTACATGTTATACAAGCTGTACAATTGCCAATTCACTTCCACACACCCCTGTAAGTGCCAGTCCCCCCATCAGTGGACTCAGGTCCAACATGGCAGGTGCTGCTCGGTAGAGGGGAAGGAGATCAGTGAATGTCCATTTGCTGATCTCCACTTACTGCTAATGACCCAGAAGTGACACGTAAAATGTCACTTCCAGGTCCGGGTGTCACTTTCTCCAGCCAGTATGGCCAGGGGAGAAGCTAATGGAGCACAATCTGTGCTCCATTAGCATCACTGGAGGACAGGTGAGACATCAGGGACCTTTTATACCCTGATGTCTCATTAATGACAACCTGCCATCAAAGAATAACTTAAAATGTTTAGTGAAAAAAATGTAAAAAAAAAAAAACGTGTTAAAAATTAACCACTTCCCGTCCGGCCCATGTATATAAATGGCCGGATGGGAGCAGTGCAGGAGCGGGTTGCCGTTCATAAACGGTACCCGCATTTACAGCCTGGGAGCACGCAGCACCACGATCCTGTATGATCGCTGTGTGAGGTCCCGATCATGTGATCACTGATTGACCAATCAGTGATCACATGAATAGTAGTAAGCAAGATGTCACTTCCTGACATCATTGCTTACTACTAGTGAAATCTTTGAATGATCACAGAGGTCACATGGTACAGGGCTATTCACAACTGCCTTGTACCATGTGACAAGCTGTGACCAATCACAGCTCTCACAGTATTTCTCAATGGCTGCAATAATGCAGCCAGAGAGAAGGAGAAATTATTGCTTTTACAGCCCTTATGGGTGTAAAAGCAATCAGTGTAAAAAAAAAATCAACCCCCCCCCCCCCAAGTAGTACAGTCTGCTAGGGTGACAGAATGTTAAAAAAAAATCAAACGCATAAAAAATAATATGAAAAAATAAAATAAAAATGTAAAACTATTTTTTTAACAATTATAATTTTTTGTTATAAACTAATTTGGGTTATTTTTTTTTTAGTGAATACAGTTGTGGCCAAAATTATTCAACCCCCACTGAAATTGAGTGTTTTGGCCAGTTTGACATTGCTTTTGATCATTCAGTCATCTTGCTTACATTTACATTAAAGAGGCACTTGTAGGTCAGACAAATATAACATAACAGTTATAATGAAATAACCACAAATGTCTTTTCTGTGCTCACAGCATTATCAGTTTTATTCAACCCCCAAGTGACATTCAATCTTAGTACTTAGTACAGCATCCTTTTACAGTTATAACAGCTTTTAAACGTGAAGCATAGCTTGACACAAGTGTCTTGCAGCGATCTACGGGTATCTTCGCCCATTCTTCATGGGCAAAGGCCTCCAGTTCAGTCACATTCTTAGGCTTGCGCACTGCAACTGCTTTCTTTAAGTCCCACCAGAGGTTCTCAATCGGATTTAAGTCTGGTGACTGCGATGGCCACTCCAAAATGTTCCAGCCTTTCCTCTGCAACCATGCTCTAGTGGACTTGGAGGTATGCTTGGGATCATTGTCCTGTTGAAAGGTCCAACGTCTCCCAAGCCTCAGGTGTGTGACGGACTGCATCACGTTTCCATCCAATATCTCCTGGTACTGAAGAGAATTCATGGTACCTTGCACACGCTGAAGCTTCCCTGTACCTGCAGAAGCAAAACAGCCCCAAAGCATGATTGACCCTCCACCATGCTTCACAGTAGGCAAGGTGTTCTTTTCATCATAGGCCTTGTTCTTCCTCCTCCAAACATAGCGTTGATCCATGGGCCCAAACAGTTCTAATTTTGTTTCATCAGTCCACAGAACACTATCCCACAACTTTTGTGGTTTGTCCACATGGCTTTTGGCATACTGCAGTCGACTCTTCTTATTCTTTGGAGACAGCAAGGGGGTACGCCTGGGAGTTCTGGCACGGAGGCCTTCATTACGCAGTGTGCGTCTTATTGTCTGGGCTGAAACTTCTGTACCCACATCTGACAAATCTTTTCTCAGTTCCTCAGCAGTCACACGGGGACTTCTCTCCACTCTACGCTTCAGGTAGCGCACAGCAGTCGAAGTCAGCATCTTCTTTCTGCCACGACCAGGTAGCGTTTCAACAGTGCCCTTTGCCTTGAATTTGCGAATGATGCTTCCTAAGGTGTCTCTTGGTATGTTTAACATCTTTGCAATCTTCTTATAGCCATTGCCCTTCCTGTGAAGAGAAATCACCTCTTCTCTTGTCTTCCTGGACCATTCTCTTGCCTTCACCATGTTTGTAACCACACCAGTAAATGTCTAGAAGGAGCTGAGTATCACAGTCATTTTAAAGCTGCCTAATTGGTGCTTATTATGCTTGATTGCTGCTCGGTGACATCCACAGGTGTTTTCAATACCTGATGGAAAGCACCTGTATGAACCTCTGTTCTTCAGAGTGGTAGTCTTTAAGGGGTTGAATAATTGTGGCAATGAAGAAACCACATAAGAACCATTTACTACTGTATTACATAAACAATTGATGTCATTTTAGTTGCATTTGGGTAGTTACAACGTCCTTGTAGGATTTGATTCTGAATACAATTCCAAATGTACACTATAGTCCCTAAACCCCTTTACAGCATTGGGGGTTGAATAATTTTGGCCACAACTGTACATTTTGGCCAAGATTTATGAAGAAAGATTAGTTATTTGCAAAATTTTAAAAGCAAAACACTTTTTTTTCAAAATGTTTGGACTTTTTCACTTATATAGCAAAAAAAAAAAAAATCCCAGTGGTGAATAAATACCACCAAAATAAAGTTTTATCTGTCTCAAAAAAATCTAAACAATTCATATGGGTACAGTGTTACATGACCGCAAAATTGTCATTCAAAGTGTGATAGCGCTGAAAGCTGAAAATTGGCCTGGACAGGAAGGGGGTGAAAGCAGGGGCAGACTGACAACTCATGGGGCCCTCGGGCAATAAGGGATCATGGGGCCCCTGTGTCCTTGCCCAAACTCAAAAAAAGTCTATGAAAAAGGTACCAAGGGCATTTTATGGGGCCCCCTACTGACCCCGGGCCCTCGGGCAGTGCCCAAGTTTCCAAATGGTCAGTCCACCCCTGGGTGAAAGTGTCCGGACTTGAAGTGGTTAAACATGCAAAAAAAAAAAAATACAAAAACACTCAGGCAGCGAAAGGGTTAAAGTGTTTATACTTTTCTATATAAACAGGCGTGGTGCAGATCGGTATACCAATGGTCATTTGGGCTACAGCGCTTGCTTGATGTACGCTCCTTTTCTGCAGGCTCAGCAGTGGGCGCACTCTTGTTTTTTTGGGGGGGATTTCCATGGACCGGACGCCGATTTCTGGATCAATGCCCCAAACAGCAAAAGAGATAGCGGGCTCACACGACGGACGCAGCGTCGCTTGCTACATCTGTTCCAGCACGCTATATAACAAGCTGTAATGACAACGATATTAACCGGTCTGCAGGCTCCCAATGTAAACAGATACGTTCCGGCATGCTAATTATAACCAGCAAGATTAATCAACCTCCCCGGGGAGGCAATTGAGGATTCTAAACAATAAGGCGCACGGCGGCTTCAATCGAGTAAACAAATATGAACAAAGGAGCCATTATCGGGCCCGGGGAAGGGAGCGGGCAGCAATGGAGATAGAAGGCTGGGTTCATGCCGTTGCGTTTGTGGTCACATATGAGCACCAAGGGGAAATTGCACAAAGTGCACCAAAACGTGTTCTGGGCTGCCGTTCATTCCGAATGGTACCCCCATTGAACCTCTCTAAGGCACATGCATTTTAGTGCATCAGAACACATGGTAATAAAGTAATATATGTTTTGATGCAATGCAATTATGAAAAAAAAAAGTGCAAGCGTGCGAGTTTAGTGCGCTGAGCAGTCTAATCCAATGAATGAGCTGCCCTAATGCAGCGAACGCGCATTAAAGCAGAAGTTCACTCAAAAAGTGAAGTCCCACTGGTTTGCTTCCTCCCCCGAGCTTGTTACAGGTTTTTTCGAGGGTTGGGAGAAACCCACTTCTACAATCCATTACACCATTTGCCCCTCCCCCTTTGCTCCCGCACACATTGCTGGAAGCCACAGGAGCATTCCCAAAACCCGACTCAAACTCAGGCATGCACGGTAGGGTGCCGACTGTCAACACTGCTGTTAGAAACCATGGGGCCCCATACAGCCAACCTGAAGGGGCCCTCCGAAATAAACAGAGTTTACAGTACTTCAGGTATGAATGAACACAGTCAGTGAGTGATCTGTACTGATCACTCATTGTGTTCATTTCAGAAAGGAAGTAGCTGGTAAATATGACATATTTACTGGACCCTTCCCCCATTCTCCATCCTGAAGGATCATGTTGTGTGCTTGTAGCTGCCAGTGGGAAGGAGAAGAGGGAAGCCTGCAGCACTGCGGGAGTAGGGGGGCACAAAGGGGGGCCTGGGCAGAAGGGGGAAACATATGGTGCACAGGGAAGGTGATCGGTGTGGTGGGAGGGAGAGAAGAAGCCAGCTTTCAGTTTCTGCAGAGAGAGCCATACAGGGGATCATTTCCAGTAATTGCCCCGCTCTGCCATGATGATCACCCTCCCTGCCAACATCCAATTCACCCAGCTGCCTGGGCCCCCTACAGGAGGCTGTGGTTCCTCCGAAAACTGGCCCCTGCATCCAAGATGGCGGCACTGGGTGCTCATAGCGGTAAGAACAGGTGGTGCCCCCTTATCCACAGCCCTGCCAGCTGTGGTTCCTCCGAAAACTGGCCCCTGCTTCCAAGATGGCAGCACTGGGAACTCACAAAGGTAAGAAGAACAGGTGGTGCCCCTTTATCCACAGCCCTGCCGGCTGTGGTTCCTCCGAAAATTGGCCCCTGCATCCAAGATGGCAGCACCGGATACTCACAGCGGTAAGAAGAACTGACTGCAGGAAGACCACACTGGAAGTTCCTCTTGCACATGCATAGGTGTTAATGGAGTCCTAATGCATTCTTCAAAGCACACTTTCGATGCATTTTCATGCATTTTTCACGTTGGCCATTCAAAAGCTATTTTGGCCAACACGTGACAATGCATGAAAATTGGTTACAGTGTGTTCTCTGGGGCCTGTTCACAACTATGCATTTCACTTCTGGGCATCTTGGAAATAAGTATTTATGGGTTTTTTAGTTTTTTGGCCTCATTAACTTCAATGGCAGCACATTGAAAAACACATGAAAGTGCATAAAAAAAGCACAAAAATTGCATGAACTACCAGCCCGAGGCTTGGTACCAAAGGCTGAAAACACAAAAAAAATGCACACAAAACTCATCATACATTCATTTTAATGTGCCTGAAAACACATGAAATCAAGAAAAAAACCCAGATTTGCTCTTTTTTTTTTTTTTTTTTTTAACATTCTTAGAATAATCGCTGCTCAACCCCATCCAGTCAATGTAGTCAACATGTGTAAGATGGCCTCAGCCTTGCACCACTCCCCTCCATTATTAGCTGAGGGCAGGATAGGCTTCTCTGAAGAGATCGGTTTTCAGAGATTGCCTAAAAGTGAGCAGAGTAGGTGATAGTCTGATAAATTGGGGTAGAGAGTTCCAGAGGATGGGGGAGGCTCTGGAGAAGTCCTGGAGATGAGCATGGGAGGAGGAGACAAGGGAGCTAGAGAGCAGGAGGTCTTGCAAGGAGCGGAGAGTACGGTTTGGGTGGTATTTGGAGACAAGATGTATCCGGAATGCATCCGGAGTGCGTTTTTATGGTTTGAACTGGCCCTTAATGTTTGGTTCGAATGTCCAAATATTTGCCCATCTTGTACAGGATAATAGCGGTATTACTACCCGCCTCTTACCGTCAATAGTCATTAACCCCTTCCCACCGGCCATACGCATATATGCGACCTCGTGGAAGTGGGACTTTATCCATGAGACCACATACACTCACCAGCCACCTTATTAGATCCACCTGTTCAATTGTTCGGTAACACAAATTGATAGTCAGCCAATCACATGGCAGCAACTCAATGCATTTAGGCATCTAGACGTGGTGAAGATGACTTGCTGACGTTCAAATCGAGCATCAGAATGGGGAAGAAAGGGAATTAAAGCGACTTTGAACGTGGCATGGTTATTGGTGCCAGACGGGTTGGTCTGAGTATTTCAAAAACTGCTGATCTACTGGGATTTTCACGCACAACCATCTCTAGGGTTTACAGAGAATGGTCCGGAAAAGAGAAAATATAGAGAGAGCTGCAGTTGTGTGGATGAAAAATGTGTGGGCTATGTGTGGGGGTATTGAATTCTATAGGATATATAAATGTTTTTTCTTTTTTGCAATTATTTGTTCACAATAAATGAGAATACAAACATTTGTTTAGTTCAATCATCAAGCGGTTTATGTCTTACTTAGTAAGTAGCAATCATAAAGACACCTACAGTGCATGTGCCACATTTACAATGAGAGACCAGAGACCCACGGAATGGCCTGACACGTTCTGGAAATGGTAAGCCCTTGTTCAGTTCTCTGAGGTCCAAGGTCCCAGGGACTTGGAAAGGCTCAACGTTTCCCCAAATTAATAAACATGGTATACTTACCTGCTCTGTGCAAAGGTAGTCTTCTGTGTCCCTCACCGGCGCTCTCAGTTCCTCCTCTTCTGTGTGTGCCTCCATAACAAGCTGTGTGAGCATACGTGCAGGTGCGCTCTTGAGCCGGGTTGTGTGCATCCATAGGCACACATAGCGTGGCTCGGCCCAGCTCCCCCCCCCCCCCCTATAGAATTGAATTGACAGCTGCAGGTAAAAGTGACTGCCGCATTTTCCTGTGACCGGAGGAACAGAGACCACTACAGACGAGCACAGCACCGAATCAAGACAGGACTCAGGTAGACATATAAGGAAGTAGTGTGTGTGTGTGTGGGGGGGGGGGGGCAGGGGTGATGAAACTACTGGGACATTTTGTTAGCTTAAAGTGGCACTAAATGATTTAATATTCACCTTTCCAACAGTCACTCGCTAGAATTGGCATCTTCTTTTGTCTGAAGGTCTTTGGCCACCTTCCTTGGCCGGTGCAGGATGACGTCACTCCTGCACATGTACAGGAGCAATTTATCGTGGAACACAGGGATCAGCCAAGCACTTTAAGCTGAGCTACGCATGCGCAGCTCAGTTTACAGTACCAGAGAAGACAGTGAGAAGGGAGGTTGGGTGCATTTCATTGCAGAAGAGACAGTGTACGTCTCCAGTGCAATAAAAGCCTGCCCGCTATTTGTTACAGTGGAACTTCAGTTCAGCTTTAATGCTCTAATGCATTAAGGGAAAAATGTGTTGCCCTTAGAACCATCTTAAGAAAGAGAAGAAGGAAAGGGAAAAGGAAAAGAAAGGAAAGGGTGATGAAAAGGAAAAGACAAGAGGAAAAGAAAAGGAAAGTAAGAAGAAAAGGGGAAGAGGAAGGAGGAAAGGAAAAAAAGGAAATGGAAAGAAAAATGGAAAAAGAAAAAAAGAAAATAGAAAATAAAAGGGAAAAAAAAGTAAAGAACAAAAAAAGTATAAGGAAAGAGAAGAGGAAAAGAGAAGGAAAGGAAAAAGAAGAGGAAAAGAGAAGGAAAGGAAAAAGAAGAGGAAAAGAGAAGAAGGAAAGAAAAGAGAAAAGGAAAAGAGAATTAGGAAAGTAAAAGAGAAGAGGAAAAGAGAAGAAGGAAAGTAAAGAGAAGAGGAAAAGAGAAGAAGGAAAGGAAAAAAAAGGAAAAGAAAAGGAAACTGAAAGAAAAAAGGAAAAAGAAAATGGAAAATAAAAAGGGGAAAAAAAAGTAAAAGAACAAAAAAAGTATAAGGAAAGATAAGAGGAAAAGAGAAGGAGAGGAAAAGAGAAGAAGGAAAGGAAAGAGAAGGAGGGGAAAGAGCAGAGGAAAAGAGAAGAAGGAACGGAAAGAAAAAGGAAAAAGAAAGTTGAAAATAAAAGGGGGAAAAAAAGTAAAAACAAAAAAAGTATAAGTATAAGGAAAGATAAGAGGAAAAGAGAAGAAGGAAAGGAAAGAGAAGAAGGAAAGGAAAGAGAAGAGGAAAAGAGAAGAAGGAAAGAAAAGAGAAGAGGAAAAGAGAAGAAGCAAAGGAAAGAGAAGAGGAAAAGAGAAGAAGCAAAGGAAAGAGAAGAGGAAAAGAGAAGAAGCAAAGGAAAGAGAAGAGGAAAAGAGAAGAAGGAAAGGAAAGAGAAAAAGGAAACGGAAAGAAAAAAGGAAAAAGAAAATGGAAAATAAAAGGTGAAAAAAAGAAAAAGAACAAAAAAAAGTATAAGGAAAGAAGAGTATATTGACAGTAGACAACTTCCATGCTTTAGCTAAAACAAATCATTCAATATAAATAATGAAAAAAACATAAAACAGTTTAAAAAGTTAACTAAAAAGAAAAAAAAAAAAGACCAAAAAACCAAACTTTCTTTTCAGAAGAAAAAAAAAAGGTCTTGGCACCGCAGGCAGATCCATACAATTCTGAAAGATGACAGAATAACCACTTTTAAATAAATAACATAAAAATACACCAGCGCAGCCCAAACTAAGCCGCAACGATTTTATCAGCAGAAATTGGACCGGGGAGAGGAGCGTTTTTGAAAACTATTAAAGAAAATTACAAGCACAGGCTGCGGCGCGGAGGAGAGAGGAGCTGGTTTCAGATCAAAGATCTCTTTGTTGTTATTTTGGGAGATGAAATCAGCAGTGTGTAGGGCTAAAAAGGAAGGTGGAGATTGAATATGTAGATGGGATTTATGAGGATCATGTCGAGTTCAGGACTTTGATGAAAATTACAAAAGAGCTTGTAATGAAAAATACACATGATAAATATAGAACTACTAAAAATAGATGAAAAGAAAACCTAAAAATTATGGAAGAGTCAGCAGACGCGATTCTGGTTATGGAAAGGAGTCTGAGACCGGCAACATACAGTACATACAATAAAAGCAAAGGCTAAAGTAAAAAAAATATTTAGTTTTCAATCAGTTATAAGATCTTTATTAGTATCTGGTAAAATGCTTGGAGGTTGTTTTACCTTTCACACAAGGCGATCCGATCAGGTCCACCCATCAGTTTTTCAGGTGGACCTGATCGGACGGTCCATATAACCAGGGGGGTCCCTAGGGTTGGTGTCACCCGGTGCGATAACACTTGGTGACACCCCTTCCGACGATCCCAACAGAATGGATCGGATCTGCGGATTGAGCATAATAGATTGGACTCCGATCCATTATGCTCAATCCGCAGATCCGATCCATTCTGTGGGGATCGTCAGCTTTCTTTACAACTTACCTTTTCGTGGAGAAGGTCCGGTGTCACCCCGTATAGGTTGCATGCTGATGATCCCCGCAGGATGGTTCGGATCTGCAGATTGAGCATAATGGATTAGAATCCGATCCATTATGCTCCCCAATCCGCAGATCCGATCCATCCTGCGGTGATCGTCGGCTTGCTTTATAACTTACCTTATCGTGGAGTGGGTCCGGTGTCACCCGATGCGGCACGCACCCCCAGCACCTGCCTTGGAACACCACTGCATATAACCCTTCGCACTGGCAGGTGTAAACGGACTTGTTTGTTAAAGATAGTTATTAAGAGGTCGTACAATAAATTACCGTATCACCCAGTAAATGGTCTCCATTCAGTAGCCAAAAAAGGCATACAAAAAAAGAGAGGGGTTGTGAAAAGAAATTCACAAAGAAAGCGGCTACATTATGAACAGAATGTGATACTCAGAAAAATTTCCAAAAATTATGCTTTATTACACATACAAATTTGACATATGGGCAATCGCCCTGGTTTACCATCACCTCAGTATGAGACAATACACACAGACCTAAAACCATATAAAATGACACCAGTACCGGTCTAAATACCTGTGCAAGAGGGACAATGACTACAAGAGTCTAAAGTCCCTGTGGCACTGGCGCAAAGGTGAACACTTCCCAAAGGAGGTGTATACAAAAAATTATACCATAGGTATACCATAACACGTGTTGATGAATGTGTAGACTATGCTACTACCAGAATGGTCATATCCCAAACAGGGAGTTTCAAAAACTTATACCATAGATATAAATATCACATGTATGCAGTACGGCAAGCACAGTATGCGTCAAAAAGAAGGCATGCCTCTAGGCCTATATGAAACAAAACGTAAATGTCATGTAAATGATGCAGTACATTCCTATGCCGGCACAAGTGGTTGGGGCCCATTCATCTGTGATTATTACCAGCTGTTTCCTAGGGCTCTTGAATAAAAATATGCCCCATTTTTTACCAGGATGGAAGGATAGATGCATAAAGCAGCGCACTACTTGAAATGGTTTCTTCACCACTACATGTGGACTACATACCACTTTCTGTGAAAAAAACAAGACACATCCCAATAGATCTTCTGCCTGTTGAAATACATGTGGTTTATCTTGTTTCCTATACAAAGCACCGTGATGTCCCCATCCTGTAGTGAAACAGACAATATGTGGAAAGTCACTGAAAGAGCTTACACTCTATATAGGATATATAGGTCATATATGTCACATAGGACCATATATCTAGTGTCCCGCAACAGTCCACTCACCACCTGTGTAATGGATAATAGGAGAGGAAAGAATATCCTTCATTAGTACTGCCATACAAGGCCAAAGAGGCCAGGGAGCCACCGCTGACATCCGCCGATATACCGCGGGCTCCAGCCTCTTCTCGGCGCCTGTGCTGCCTAGGCTTGCCTCATGGCATGTGAAAATGGCTTCCTCCTTGTAGGTCAGCGTGCGTTCCACCTAATGCGCATGACCGGAAGTGACGTATCTGACGTATGACGTCAACGCGTTTCGCCGATGGGCGTATCTCACTCAGCTTCATCAGGACCGGATTAGAATCCGATCCATTATGCTCCCCAATCCGCAGATCCGATCCATCCTGCGGCGATCGTCGGCTTGCTTTATAACTTACCTTATCGTGGAGTGGGTCCGGTGTCACCCGATGCGGCACGCACCCCCAGCACCTGCCTTGGAACACCACTGCATATAACCCTTCGGACTGGCAGGTGTAAACGGACTTGTGCCTGTTCACACCAGCTTACCTTCAATCTGCTAAAAAAAAATAAATAAAAAAAATAAATAAAAAAGGAAGGGGATCCATACTCTTCCATCTATACCAGGGGTCTCCAAACTTTCTAAACAAAGGGCCAGTTTACTGTTCTTCAGGCTTTAGGAGGGGGCCGGACTGTGGCCATTGGGAGTTGAAATTGTCCTGGTGTCAGTAAGAGTAAACAATGCATTTTGGTATTAGGGAGAGGAATAGTGCCTCATTGCTGGTGTCAGTGGAGGGAATAGTGCTCTATCGTTGGTGTCACTTTAAGTGCCTCATTATTGGGGTCAGTGGGAGGTATAGTGTCCTGTTGTTGGTGTCAATGGAGGGAATAGTGCCCTATCGTTGATGTCACTTTGAGTGCCTCATCATTGGTGTCAGTGAGAGGTATAGTGCCCTGTTGTTGGTGTCAGTAGGAGAAATAGGGTCCCATTGTTGGTGTCAATGGGCCCTATTGCTGATGTCAGTAGCAGGAATTATGCCCCATTGTTGGTGTCAGTGAGAGGAATCGTGTCTTGTATCAATGTGAGGAAAGGCGCCTCAAGGGCCGGATAAAGACAAGCAAAGGGTGGCATCCAGCCCCTGGGCCACAGTTTGGAGACCACTGATCTATGCGGATGGAAGAGGGCAGTTGGGTGTATACAGAAAGTCAGTCCGTTTACACCCGGCCACCCATAGAGCAAGCTCTGTCCGTGTCCACTCTGCATAAACTGAGTGGACATGTACCCGTAATCCACCTGTTCTGCTCTGCTCAGCATGGGATCAGCAGACAGGGGTATAATTTTTGAGAAATTTCGCAGAGCTCTCTCCCCTGTGAAACGGCACAAACACGTGTTCTGTGCCAATGGGGGAAAAATAAAAATGCTACCAGACTACATTTTCTAGAGGTCGAATGGTATTCATTCATACTGAATAGTAGAGATGAGCTTGGGTGTGTTAGGACTTGAACCATAACACACCTGGATGCTGTTACCTGTACGGGCCAATCAAATGTCACCATGGCATTCCCCACTCGGCAGCTCCATGTGTACAAGGGGTGCGTATTAATGCGGCTGGGGGGCCTGAAATGTCTCTGCTGGAAATGATTGGTCCATACAGATAACAGCTTCTGTAAGAAAACCTCAGTACATGTTGGAAGGAGAAGGCTGGCACATGCTCATACTTATGTACATGCTCATAATTTTGAGCTCAATGCAAAACAGGCATTGGCGTATGCAGAAAACTGTGCATGCACATGCGCACACATATGAACACTGGCGGCAAAAGTCCTATTTAGGCTGCACTCTGACATGGATGGATTGCTGATTGGTCTTCAGCTAGAACCTGCTTTACCCGAGCCTTGATCTGCTATACTTGCTTACCTGTGCACGGCTCGGCTTGCCCTTGACCTGTCCTTGGATTTTCTGCCTGCATACTGTGACTTCGGCTTGTATTCTGCCTCTGCTCCTGTCTTGCGTTCCTGTATCTTGCTGCCTGGCTATGTATGGGATCCCGGCTTGTATCCTGACTCCGTCCCTGCCCGATGTTCCTGCACCTCCCAGACCCGGCTGTGTACCGATCCTGGCTTGTATCCTGACTCCGTCCCTGCCCGATGTTCCTGTATCTCGCTGGCCGGCTGTGTACCGATCCCGGCTTGTATCCGGACTCCGTCCCTGTATCTCGCTGCCCGGCTGTGTACCGATCCCGGCTTGTATCCGGACTCCGTCCCTGCCCGATGTTCAAGCACCTCGCTGCCCGGCTGTGTACCGATCCCGGCTTGTATCCTGACTCCGTCCCTGCCCGATGTTCCTGCACCTCGTTGCCCGGCTGTGTACCGATCCCGGCTTGTATCCTGACTCCGTCCCTGCCCGATGTTCCTGCACCTCGCTGCCCGGCTGTGTACCGATCCCAGCTTGTATCCTGACTCCGTCCCTGCCCGATGTTCCTGCACCTCGCTGCCCGGCTGTGTACCGATCCCGGCTTGTATCCTGACTCCGTCCCTGCCCGATGTTCCTGCACCTCGCTGCCCGGCTGTATACCGATCCCAGCTTGTATCCTGACTCCGTCCCTGTCCGATGTTCCTGTATCTCGCTGCCCGGCTGTCGATGACCTTTTGGGTTTTGTCCTGGCTACACTCCTGTCTGCCAAGCAAGTGTCACCGTGTTCCAATTCCTGGTTCCTGTCTGGTGATCTACAGTCATCTGCAAACCCCAGCTGGCGCTACCTGCTACACCGGCCCTTGTGCCACTCAGTGTCACCACACTCGCTGTCATCACTACCAGAGGTGTTGGACAAGAGGTGCAAGAAAAGCCCCCTCTCCAACAGAAAGACACATTCATATATCAAATACAATCCTTCCAGTTACTAACCACATACACCATATACAGTTGTGTCCAAAATTATTCAACCCCCACTGAAATTGAGTGTTTTGGCCAGTTTGACATTGCTTTTGATCATTCAGTCATCTTGCTTACATTTACATTAAAGAGGCACTTGTAGGTCAGACAAATATAACATAACAGTTATAATGAAATAACCACAAATGTCTTTTCTGTGCTCACAGCATTATCAGTTTTATTCAACCCCCAAGTGACATTCAATCTTAGTACTTAGTACAGCATCCTTTTACAGTTATAACAGCTTTTAAACGTGAAGCATAGCTTGACACAAGTGTCTTGCAGCGATCTACGGGTATCTTCGCCCATTCTTCATGGGCAAAGGCCTCCAGTTCAGTCACATTCTTAGGCTTGCGCACTGCAACTGCTTTCTTTAAGTCCCACCAGAGGTTCTCAATCGGATTTAAGTCTGGTGACTGCGATGGCCACTCCAAAATGTTCCAGCCTTTCCTCTGCAACCATGCTCTAGTGGACTTGGAGGTATGCTTGGGATCATTGTCCTGTTGAAAGGTCCAACGTCTCCCAAGCCTCAGGTGTGTGACGGACTGCATCACGTTTCCATCCAATATCTCCTGGTACTGAAGAGAATTCATGGTACCTTGCACACGCTGAAGCTTCCCTGTACCTGCAGAAGCAAAACAGCCCCAAAGCATGATTGACCCTCCACCATGCTTCACAGTAGGCAAGGTGTTCTTTTCATCATAGGCCTTGTTCTTCCTCCTCCAAACATAGCGTTGATCCATGGGCCCAAACAGTTCTAATTTTGTTTCATCAGTCCACAGAACACTATCCCACAACTTTTGTGGTTTGTCCACATGGCTTTTGGCATACTGCAGTCGACTCTTCTTATTCTTTGGAGACAGCAAGGGGGTACGCCTGGGAGTTCTGGCACGGAGGCCTTCATTACGCAGTGTGCGTCTTATTGTCTGGGCTGAAACTTCTGTACCCACATCTGACAAATCTTTTCTCAGTTCCTCAGCAGTCACACGGGGACTTCTCTCCACTCTACGCTTCAGGTAGCGCACAGCAGTCGAAGTCAGCATCTTCTTTCTGCCACGACCAGGTAGCGTTTCAACAGTGCCCTTTGCCTTGAATTTGCGAATGATGCTTCCTAAGGTGTCTCTTGGTATGTTTAACATCTTTGCAATCTTCTTATAGCCATTGCCCTTCCTGTGAAGAGAAATCACCTCTTCTCTTGTCTTCCTGGACCATTCTCTTGCCTTCACCATGTTTGTAACCACACCAGTAAATGTCTAGAAGGAGCTGAGTATCACAGTCATTTTAAAGCTGCCTAATTGGTGCTTATTATGCTTGATTGCTGCTCGGTGACATCCACAGGTGTTTTCAATACCTGATGGAAAGCACCTGTATGAACCTCTGTTCTTCAGAGTGGTAGTCTTTAAGGGGTTGAATAATTGTGGCAATGAAGAAACCACATAAGAACCATTTACTACTGTATTACATAAACAATTGATGTCATTTTAGTTGCATTTGGGTAGTTACAACGTCCTTGTAGGATTTGATTCTGAATACAATTCCAAATGTACACTATAGTCCCTAAACCCCTTTACAGCATTGGGGGTTGAATAATTTTGGACACAACTGTACAGCTACCAGAATAAAATATTTTTACTATCGCGGACCTTTAACTGCAGATGTAGAAAATGTGGTTTTGGTCCTCAAGGTAAAGCAGTAAAACGTGGCTGCTCAGAAAAAGTGGAAAAAAAAATATTTTACAGGCAGCCGAAATGATAAATGACATAGAAATAAGCAACCAACATTAATCTCATGGCCAGCAGTGCATGCTGGGACTTGTAGCTCTTTGTCGGCTAGCGGTGTGCGGGGTCAGCCACGCATTACTGGTAAACAAGCCCCTGTGTGTAGCTTCACAGCAGAAAGCAGAAGTAACAGAGGGAGGTGAGAGGGACGGCGGCACTCCACAATAATATATATTTTACTGCTCTCAGCGGGGGCTGTTTTTCTGTTCTTATTTTCCAACACTGTCCTAAATGTTTCACTCCAACTGCTTACAAGACGTGAAGAGAAGTGAATGCGCAGTTCTCAGAGCATAGATACAGCATGAACATTTATGGGCAGGGACTGCACGCTGATGGGGGAACAGAAAATAGTGGGGGGTTTGGAGCTCCGGAGCTCCCGTATGAAGAAAACAACTGAAAGGAACAAACAACAACAGAGTCAAGAGGAAGACAGAAGAAACCCTATGTGTACGTACAGGTTACAAAATAAAAATAGTATGAGGGAAAATGTAACTATTCAACAAATAATAACAAGGTACAAAAAAATAACAAAAAGGTATATAAATCTTGGATTCACTCAAGTGTAAGGAGGAAACCATTGGATGCATTTTCTAAAGTCCAGAAGTAGTTGGACCCCCAAAACACTTTGACTTTAACGGAAAGTGAACCTTTAATAAAAAACGCTTTGTGGACTTTACAAAATATTCCTAGATTGTAAGCTCCGAGGATCAGTGCCCTCCTATCCCTCTTGTATTGAACTGCATTGTTGCTGTATGGTCTCTCTTTATACTGTAAAGCGCTGAGCAAACTGTTGGCGCTATATAAATCCTGTATAGTAATAATAATATATAAATCCTGTATAATAATAATGATAGTATATAAATCCTGTATAATAATAATATATAAATCCTGTATAATAATAATAATATATAAATCCTGTATAGTAATAATAATATATAAATCCTGTATAATAATAATATATAAATCCTGTATAATAATAATGATAGTATATAAATCCTGTATAATAATAATATATAAATCCTGTATAAAAATAATAATAATATATAAATCCTGTATAATAATAATGAGAATAATATATAAATCCTGTATAATAATAATAAATAAATCCTGTATAATAATAATATATAAGTCCTGTATAATAATAATGAGAATAATATATAAATCTTGTATAATAATAATAATATATAAATCCTGTATAATAATAATATAAATCCTGTATAATAATAATAATGTGTCTTTTTTATTTCCTCTGTGTGATACAGGACTGAGTCTACGGGCTCCATGTACACTGCAGCTGATAAACTGACGTTTAGGATCTAACAAACAGTAAATCACAGGGTAAGTGAGCGCTTAAAATAAAATGATAAAAATGAATAAAATGAGATAGTAGCAGCTGAACACCAAAAAAGGTACCATATAAACCTCCAAAATAGTCAAAATACATAAAAGGGGGGGGGGGGGGTGCAGCGCTAAATTATTGTGCTAAGAGCATATAAACATGTTCATGCAAGGAAAACAGCATGGTAAGACAATATTAAAGTGCAAATAAAGGTGCAAATCAAAATGTCACCTACTGGTGACTATAGGTGATTGGACACTAAACCACAACACAGTCTATGACGTGATCAAGAAAGATCCCAAAAAGATCTTCAAAAAATCCAATGGCTGGATCCGTGGATGAGGTGATAAATATGTAAAGATTGTGCACTCACCAGATACGCAATCACAATGCGCATTCAAAGCAGATACTCTCAGGACATCCAGGATCCTTATATGAGTCTGGTCAGATCTGGTCAAGAGCCCCTCGCCAATTGATAGTATTGCCACACTTGAAAAAGGCCGCTCTTCAGATGTGAATGGCTCCCACCGGAGCTCAAAGAACAAAGGAGGCCAAATAGTGTAATACCTTAATGGCAAAGGGTGTTTACTCCCAAAAAAACACAATACAGGCAGGAGCAGGAAAGATACTGACCATGCATATGTAAGTTTGCAAATTGTCTCTCTTTATACTGTAAGCTAACCCCCTATGACTACGTGCCTTCGCACGAAACGCGTCAGTGAGAGCGGCTACAGCGGTGTGACGTCACGCCGACCGGCGCCACGAGGGCCCCGGCGGCCATTTGCAAACTTACATATGCATGGTCAGTATCTTTCCTGCTCCTGCCTGTATTGTGTTTTTTTGGGAATAAACACCCTTTGCCATTAAGGTATTACACTATTTGGCCTCCTTTGTTCTTTGAGCTCCGGTGGGAGCCATTCACATCTGCAGAGCGGCCTTTTTCAAGTGTGGCAATACTATCAAGTGGCGAGGGGCATTTGACCAGATCTGACCAGACTCATATAAGGATCCTGGATGTCCTGAGAGTATCTGCTTTGAATGCGCATTGTGATTGCGTATCTGGTGAGTGCGCAATCTTTACATATTTATCACCTCATCCACGGATCCAGCCATTGGATTTTTTGAAGATCTTTTTGGGATCTTTCTTGATCACGTCATAGACTGTGTTGTGGTTTAGTGTCCAATCACCTATAGTGAGCACCTTTATTCGCACTTTAATATTGTCTTACCATGCTGTTTTCCTTGCATGAACATGTTTATATGCTCTTAGCACAATAATTTAGCGCTGCACCCCCCCCCCCCCTTTTATGTATTTTGACGTTTAGGATCTGTTCAGCGTTTTTTTTCAGCAGCCCCTGAACTCTCCCTAATGTTTTCCTATGTGTCCATGTACACATCATCATTTACAGGCAGTCGTTTTTTTTGAACACAGAAAACTTGCGTTCAGCAGATTTTATCAGCGTTTCAAAAAAAGTAACCGCGGCTAACCGCGTTTATAAGCATTTGCAATTTTTTTTTAACGCTTCCATTTCCAGATGCTGTCAAGAGCCTTTTTTTCATCATGAAGAATGCATGCAAAGTGTACTCAAATGGACCCGGGACACCATACTTTAAGGTTTCGCATGAAAGAAAATATGCTGCAATAATTTCTGCACAGAAATGAGCCGGAACACATCCAAATACCACCAAAAAAAAAAACCACTAATCTCAACAAATACTGCTCTCTCTGCTTCTGCTCTCTCTTTATCTCAAACTGTCTGAAATAGTTAATTTGTTACCATTTTTCAGTGCATTCTGGGCATTTTGGAAGGTCTCCTGAGGTTATCTTTAAAAAAACGCTTCTAAAAACAAACGCTCATAAACGCAGTATGCAAACGCGGTTAAACAGATGTTTTCCAGCAGTCATTTTCCATCATTCAAGTATCCCATGTACATGGGGCCTACATACTGAATAAAGATGTATAAACTTTAATAAACCTCATAAGCCACCAAGACCTCTTGGGGTAACAAGAGAGAAATGTGTGAGTGCTTTATGGCCATGGTAGCCTATGTCAAAGGTTGCCCTGTACGCAGCTTGATATATCCCCTAAGCTCGTTACAGATTGGTGATCCTCTATTCTCTTTATATTGCTGTGTGGATCACCTCCAAAATACGCCAAGACCAATTCTTTTTCACAGATTGAGTTTGTCAAGCATATCAACACATGCTAACAAAAACAGACAAAAAAAAACTCAAAAACAAATCACATTTAATAACCATATATCAAAATCTTAAAAGAATTGGGAGTGTAAAAACACTTCCCTTTGCATTAAAAACACATACATGAATGTATAGATTTGTTTTGGAAACATATCTGTCCACATAAAATAAAATGGTGGTAAAATATCCTAGAAATTGTCAAGGTCCTACCTTTTCCCAAAGGTTATGTTTCTCCATGGCATCCATGTTGGATTTCTGCAGAGCATGGTGGGAATCTTTTTATGCCTTCTGGTCTCTGAGGTCCATCCCCCAGAGGGGTGTGGCTGATTACATATAAGCCTGTGGTCCGCACATGCTCTTTGCACTTGTGTCTTTATGTTGCTATAACTCTGTTCTGACTCTCATGACTCTCCTGGAATCTGACTCGGCTTGTGACCTGACCATTCTTTGTGTTCTCCTTTGATCTGATCCTCCATTGCTGAACTCGGCCCGTGATTCTCGTCTGCTGTCCTGTACCGTTTTGTCCCGTTGTTGTCGACCCGGCCTGCCTGACTACTCTACAGTCTTTCCCACCAGCTACACGCCATTGGCAGCGGCCATTACCGCAGCTAAGGTGTCTCGGGGGCCGCGACCTGGTTCCTGGCTGCGTCAAGTCCATCCCCACCATCAGGGGCCCTGGTGAAGGGCAGCCTGGGACTTAGACTCCGCGCCCTGGGGGACTTCGGTCTGTGGGTGCTGGTTGTCGCCAGCCAGTGCGTTACATTGTTATTAGGCCTGCCTGTCCGTTCCTCAGCTCCTGCCCTGACAGAAATACAAAATAACCACAATATACTGTATAGTGTATAAATAGCTGCAGCGCTAAAACTTGAACACCATAAAATCAATAAAGTGCAAATGAATCAAAAATGCCAATGCGGTTATGGAGGCATGAACCAAAAACCATAAAAACAAAGCATAAATAAATCACTGTTTCAAATAATAATCAAAGTGACTGTTGTTGTATATCAAGTGACCATGTAATGATGACACTAATATGTCCATAAAGTGACAAAGTGGTTGTGATGACACTATATACTGTCACTGAAAGGTGACTAATAGTGCTTAATAAAGTGACAATTGTGATGAATATAAATAAAATGTCCAAAAAGAAGTGATAAAGTTGGAGATCCAATGTTATGATCTCAGAAGTTGGTGATCCACACTCTACATCCAATGGTATGGTAATGTGCCAGGTAATAGTAGAATTGCGCACTCACCAGATGCGCAATTAAACCACGCATTTGAGTTATATACTCTCTGTGGTCAGCCAGAGGTCCCTTTAAGGATATTCACAGCCTGGTCTGGAGTCCCCCTCTCTGGGTCATCCTCAGTACCTCTGCCGCCCTCCGTATAAAGCTCTGAGACTCTGAGCCCAGTCACTCTGGATGTAAATCCTGGCAGCCATTTTGCTCCATTTAGCTTGGGAAGGTTTATTTGGTACCTTTTTTGGTGTTACAGCAGCTAGTCACTTTAGCCCTCACTTTCTTACCCGTGTTTATACTGTATAATGTACTTGGTGTAAGGTATCCCATACGACTACACGTTTCTCAGATCTTGCCCCCTTCTTCAAGAGAAGGGAAACTCAGCATATTATTTCAAGAAGTTCATTCTAAAGTAGAAATATGTACATTAATATAAGAATCCGTTCAACATGACCGCAAAACAAGCGACGTGCACATATGTGTCATAACATAGGGACACCTATTCCACTGGAAAAAAGGCCTCCAAAAGGGCCACTCTTCCCAGCCTGGTGGTCCTTTCCTTTTGGAGGGCTGTTTTGGAGGACTGAAGAAGCAGGCAGGACCCCAGAAGTATGAAGACGTATGGAATACCTTGTTATGGTCAGCATCTTAAACTGTCAAAGTGAAACCACTTTCCTACGCATTAAAAACATTTACATGAATTTTTAGAATTGTTTCCGATACATATCTGTCCTCATGACTGCACATCAGACACAAGATGGTAACATAATGTCATATAAATAAAAAAAAAACACCATACATAAGATCATGATTACAACATGGTATCCCATATGTCTATGTGCTTCTTGGGTTTTGCCCGTTTCTTCAGGAAAAAAACCTTTCAATGGGAAAGGTGGTTGAGTGGCCCTTTGGAGGGCTTTTTGTATGCCTTTTTTTTTTTTTGTTTCAGTGAGACAGGGGTCCCTATGTTATGACTGGTGGAAGAAATGACTCGATACAGATATTACTGTATATACACCTACCTTAGGATGAACTTTCTGAAATATGCTGTTCTGCCTGGGTGTCCCTTGTCTTGCAGAAGGGGGCAAGAGCCAAGAAACATGTAAACGTATGTGATAGCTTGTTGTGATCACGTACATTATATATTACGGTTATCTATTTACTTAAGGGATACAGGCAGCCCCCGGGTCCTTCCATTGAATTTGTATGCAAGTTGGAACATGTACATTTTTTTAAGTTTATCTCCAGCCACAAAATAACTTTTACTTTTTTTTTTGGATAGCATAGGAAAGGGTTAGAACCCCTGCAAGGTTGGTTTTGCCATCTGTGCCCATGTTCAGAAGATTTCACCACACTTTCTGTCCCTGTGAGAATTGGATTTTGAACATTTTGGGTTGTGGAAACAAGGATTGGTGATAAAGCTTCAGTGGAGACATCTTTGTCCTGTGAGAACTTACAAGAGTTAATTTTCCTTCCTAGGGGTAGATTTCCTCTCACAACCTGTTTCTTCCTCCGTTCGTAAGTACAAGCCATTCGGAACTCGAATGTTCATAACTCGAACACCGTCTGTATTTTTTACCAGCTTGTATTTGATGTACAGTTATGAGAACTGATATGCAACCAAAACAAGTCTAAAAATTTGTGTAAATGTTTTTAATGCATAGGGAAGGGTTTTCACACTCTTAGTTTTGAAAGATTTGGATATATGATCAACATGTGTGATTGATTTTTGTGTTTTTGAGTTATTTGTAGTTATTTGTCAGTTTTTGTTTGCGTGTGTTTTTCCGTTCACAACCTCAATCTGTGAAAAAATTGATCTGTTCAGATTAGGTATGCTGTCAAACTCTCCTAATGTCTGTAAATACGGTTGACCAGTTGTTATGATCCACCTGTTGGTACCTCTGGCGGTCCACCGGACAGGATTTCCCAGAGCGTGGAGTCTAAACCCTGGACTGCGTATTCACCAGGGCCCCTGATGGTGGGGATGGACTTGAAGCAGACCAGGACCAGGTCACGACCTCTGAGCACTCCTACCCGTGGCAGAGGGGTCCACAGGGGACGACTACAGGAGGAGAGCCTGATGTGAAGAGACCGACAGGCCCAGGCAGGATGGATGGATGAATGGAGGACTCGTAGTCAGACAGACCAGATTGTTACCGTGGGAGCAGCGAGGTACAGAATCGGCAGGCAGAGGATAGTCGGGTCACACGCAGGGTCAGTACCAGGGTAGTCAATCTGAAGGGAGATCCAAGAGAGAGGTCAGACAAGCCAGGGGTCAGGATAGGAGAAGACAGCGTAGTCAGGGCAATCCGGGTCAGCAATCAGGCAGAATAACACAGGAACATAGCACAGGAACGTAGGGGAACACAGGGAGACCTAACGGCAATTGGTGACAGCGCAGGGCATCTTTAAATATCGCGCCCTGCGCTGTCATTGGTGCTTAGCGTGCACCCGCGGCGCCTAGTGCGCATGCGCGAGTTTCCTTTTGCCGCGGTCAGCTTAGACCTAGTGCCCGTATCCCAGCGCAAGCCAACAAAACTGCGCATGCGCCGGATCAGACGCCGCGGCGGACCCTGACACCAGTTATGTGTTTGCTACACTGTATAAATACCCCGTGTATAAATCGTGTAGTTGGCACTATCCTTATAAAGGTGAATGTTCCACACACGTGTCAATAAAACTTCCTTATCATGCCACTGCGAGATAAATGGTCTTGACTGGCTTCCACAGCACTTGCACACTAGTTGATCGGAGATATACAGTATGCCAACCTACAGCTGGAGATCCAAAGGAGATATGCCTCAAAACAGAATCCTGTTTCCTTTATCAGACTGGACTTTCAATGAAAATAGTAAGGCTCCATGTACACGAGCCTACCCTGACTGCCTGTAGCAGGAAAACACAAATCGCAGTAAAACCACAGCAAAATGTGGTAATCGCGGTACAGCAATTTTGCCACGTTTTGAGTTTTCCCGGGGCCAGCGGTCAAAATGTTCCTATCCTGAATGTAATTCTTCTGCGCTCAGAAGAGGGATGTTTAGCCTCACCTAAATGCAGAAGCTCTTAAACGCTGCTAAAAGCCTATGTGTACATGGACACACAGGCTTTTATGGAGTTGAGTTTAGGAGCTTTGGCAAAAAAATGCCAAAAGCTCCTAAATTTGAGTTTAGGAGCAGCAGTGTACATGAAGCCTAACAAGGACAAAACAATCCCACACCCAATACTTCTCCTGTATCTTGAAATGTTAATCTGGGCCTTTGGTTGCCAAACTAATCAAAGTCCTTCACTAGCTAGATGTACAATAGATGCATTCTCAATTGTTTCCTTATTTACATCCCTTCATGATCCCTGTAAACCTCTTCTTAGTCCTAAAATGACATCAGAGCACCGTCACTCCACTGGAGTTGGGGGTTACCATCCAAGAGGGCCTCCCATGTCTGGAGGAAAAGATGTAGGGCACCCATTAGGATCCTTTCTCCTAAATTGCCTCTTGGTACACCCAGCCAGACTGCACACAACATGCACATGATTTTCCTGCAAGGTTTCAAAACTCTGCAACATATATGGGTTGATTTACTAAAGGTAAATATACTGTGCACTGCAAGTGCAGTTGCTTTAGATCCGAGGAGAAACTCTGAAATGAAGCAAAGCTCTGACGATTTCTATAACCCAATCAAAATGCTGTCATTTTTATGTTCCTTGCATGTCCTTGCAGTGCGCAGCCTATTTGCCTTTAGTAAATCAACCCCATTGCGTGATCACTTTTATGTTTGTAATGTACAGCGCTGAGCAAACTGTTGGCGCTATATAAACACTGTATAATAATAATAATAATGTTTGAATAAAGCAATGGATTATGTCTCAAACCCAAATTGTGCTGGAGATTCATTTTCTATAGGTACATTGACAGCAGCTACAACACCTACTCACTAAGGTCACTTCTAGTAAGGTGTGCAAAGAAAATATCTCAACTAACCAGTCACAGTAAAACTGCCATGGCCCCCTAGTTGCCTGCAAGGCATAGGCTGGAGCATAGTACTTGCAAAGCAATTAACTGGTGGTAGCTGTATAGTCCCGATCTCAGATTGGCGGGTGGTATTAACTATGGCTCAAGTGGATGGTGCTGAGTGTGGAGGTGCAAAAGCAGTCCAAGCAACTACCCATCCCTGGTGTCCCCCTTCTACAGATAGCGCTGACGTGATGGCATTAGCGCTGCCTGTGAATAGTGCCAAAAGTGACAATGAGGTGATTGGTCCCCAATTATTATTATTATTATTATTATTATTATACAGGACTTATATAGCGCCGACAGTTTGCTCAGCGCTTTACATTATGGAGGGAGACAGTACAGTAACAATACAGTTCAATACAAGAAGAATTAGAGGGCCCTGCTCCTTGGAGCTTACAATCTAGGAGGGAGGGGCTAGTGGTACAGGAGGTAATTAGCTGTGGGGGATGGAGTGGTAGGAAGAGTAAAGGAATCCAGTATTAGCTGGGGTCGGGGTAGGCTTCTCTGAAGAGATGGGTTTTCAGAGTGCGCCTAAAAGTGAGCAGAGTAGGCGATAGCCTGATAGATTGGGGTAGGGAGTTCCAGAGGATGGGTGAAGCCCTTGAGAAATCCTGGAGAGGGGCATGGGAGGAGGAAACAAGGGAGCTAGAGAGTAGGAGGTCTTGCGAGGAGCGGGGAGTACGGTTTGGGTGGTATTTAGAGACTAGGTCGGTGATGTAATTAGGGGCAGTGTTATGAACGGCTTTGTACGACAGTGTTAGTGTTTTGAATTTTATCTGTAGCAAGCAGTAAGATTACTTTCAATAAGGTGCATGGGAATATCCGAACTAACCAGCTGGACTACAACTACCATGACCCTACTAGTTGTCTGCATGGCATGGGCTGGGTCATTGTACTTGCAATGCAAGTGATTGGCAACCATAGTTCCGATTTTCTGAGTGGAAGGTGGCATTAAGTATGGCTCAGGTGGATGCTGCAGAGTGTGGAAATGCACTGCAGTCCCAGCAGCTACTCATCCCTGGTGCTCCGTTAATATAGACAACACTGATGCCTGTGAGCAGTGCCAAAAAGGGTAGTGAGGCAATTGGTCATCCGTTACATGCCAAATGTCAGGGCTCCAGGGTATGACCAGAGGTATGTGACTGACGCAGGGAAACGCAGGCTTAAGATAAGTTATAAACAATATAATTTATTCAAGACTAACAATACAAACATAAACGCAGTGCAATACTAAAACATAACACAGTGCAAACGAACCAAACCACCAACAGATAACAATACATACAATGCAAGCGTCATCAGGCAGGCCGGGTCAATAACAAACGGGCAGGTAGGAACAGGAGGAGCAGGCAGAGAGTAGTCAGGTCACGAGCCGGGTACAGCAACTAACAGGCAGGTAGGTACAGGGGGTCAGGCAGAGAATGGTTGGGGTCACAAGCCAGGGATCAGAACAGGAGAAGTCAGCAGAGGTCCAGATCAAGCAGGGTCAGCAACAAGACAGGAACAGGAACAGGATGCAGGAACAAGATACAGGGCCCAGGAAAACCACACACCAAGCCAGAGTCTGCAGGTCTGGCCATCCCTTAAATACACCTGCATAAGCAGTTTCAGGTGTTTAGCTGGCTGCAGGGTTGAGTCTCTGATTGCTGGGAGCACCCGCTGGCCAGCCCTGGTACTGCAGCCCATAAGGCAGGTGAGTCCCACCATTGCTGGCCAGTCCATTCCTGACACCAACTGATAGCAGCTACAACAGAATACACTTTAAGAACACTTTCAGTAAGGCATGCATAGGGAATATCTCAACTACCCACCTGACTACAGCTACCATGACCCCTCTAGTTGTCTGGAAGGTTTGGGCAGGGACATAGTATTTCCAATGCAAATGACTGGCGTCTGTAAAGGCCTATTCTCTTGACCAGGAAATGGGACAGAGCATTGCTGAAGTTAATGGTGTTGGGTGTGGAGAAGCAGAGCAGTCCCAGCCAAGGGCGGACTGACAACTCATGGGGCCCCCGGGCAATAGGGGATCATGGGGCCCCTGTGTCCTTGCCCACACTCAAAGCACACCCAAAAAAGCCTATAAAAATGTACCAGGGGCATTTCATGGGACCCCCTTCTGACCTCGGACAGTGCCCAGGTGCTCGAATGGTCAGTCCGCCCCTGGTCCCAGCAATCACTGACCCCTGGTGGTCTCCTCCTACAAAAAGCGCCGATGTGCTGACCTTGGAACAATCTGTGAACAGTGCCATAGAGCAGGGGTCTCCAAACTATGGCCCTCCAGCTATTGAAGTACTACAAGTCCCATCATGCCTTTCCCTCTGAGAGTCTTGCCTGTGGCTATCAGAGTCTTGCAATACCTCATGGTACTTGCAGTTCCTCAACACCTGGAGGGCCATAGTTTGGAGACCCCTGCCGAAGAGGGAAGTGAGGTGATCCGTCACCGGTATATGACAATCAACAGCAACTACAACACCTTATGTACGAATATCACTTCCAGTAAAGCATTTGGAGGGAATATTCCAACAAACCAGCCAGAATATAACTACCATGAACCCACTAGTTGTCTGCATGGTGTGGACAGGCTCATGGCAGTTGCAATTCAAGTTACTGGCAGCCATATCGGTCCACTGTCCTGATTGGAAGATGGGACAGAGATTGAGCATGGTGGACGGTGTTGGGTGTGGAAATGCAGGTCAGTCCCAACAACTACTCACTTCTGGTGTCCGACACCAACAGACATGATAATGTTGGCACTGCCTGTGAATAGTTCTGTCAAGGGCAGCGAGTGGTCACCCTGCTAACAGAAAGAAGACAGCCTTTATGTAGAAAGCAGTGAAATTGGGCAACTTTTTCACGTAGATTTCTGTAATACAGTAGAAAGTTTTCAAGCACGAAAATTGGTCAGGCGAGCCCTATTCTGTATAAGTATTGATTATCATTTGTGCCTGGAGTTCAGCTTTGAGCTGATCTCATTCAAATGTACAAAGAAAGCAACATTAAAAAGATAATACCTATCAATGTTCTGAGCACTGTAAGGAAATGAAGCTTGGTTTTATCATTATCAGGCTACAAAGCAACAGACCTACAAAAAAAAAAAGAAAAAAAATTGATAACAGCGCCTTAGTCATTAAAGTCTGCCGAAAGACGTCCTGCAATCTTGCCTGTATTATTTTGGTTCTGAAACAGCGAGTAAATCATCTTACTTATCGGCCTTAAAGAGCATCTGCTAGAAGAGGGCCAGGATTAATGAACTCGGTTTAGAAGGTGCGGAGACGGGAGCGGTAATATCAGCTGTCAGCGTGCCCTGGAAGGAGTGTTGTATGAAAAGCCGGGGTCTGTCTGGACGCTCATACTATGTCAGATGAAAGACAAGGAGCTCTCCAGAAAATGTCACATAATCTCCAGTCCTATGTGTAGAAAAATGGAGCCTTTAATCAAAAGGCATTGAGGAAGGGGGAGGGGGCGGAACATAATGAAATAAATTCAAATGGAGAAAAAAAAAAAAAAAAAAATGAGTGCCAAGAAGTTGAATTGAATAGAAATATTGCTATAACAATACTTCTGCTATTCTGGTGCAGGTCATTCACCACCAACACTGGCAGTAAAATGTTTATCACCATGATAGTAATTCAGCAGCCATGGTAGCTTTTTTTTTTTGCTGTGATAATTTTTACCACCCTTCCACCGCCAGCCAGGAGAGGATGAGTACTGTTTGTCAAAGTTAGTTTTTTTATTTTATTTTTTTTTTTTTATACGGGGGAGGGCAATTGACAAAAAAAAAATAGGATTAACATGAGCTTTAATCACTTGCTTGTATACACCCCTTCATTACCAATCCATTTTTCAGTGTTCAGTGCTGCGGTAGTTTGGCTGCCAAATTACTTTATCATATAGACTGCGCATACAGAATGTGACACAAAAAACATATTTGTAAATTAAAAATAATAATAAAAAAAAAAACTTTTGTGCAGTCCCAACATGTGCAAATGAAGTAAAAGGATAAAAATCAAACGAGCGCTACGTAAAATAAGCCACTAGCATAAACCTCAAATCCTTCCAATAAATCAGTGATATCGAATGCAGCATTAAAGAATAAATAAACTAATAAGTATATATATATATATATATATATATATATATATATATATATATATATATATATACATACACACACAGTTGTGTTCAAGATAATAGCAGTCAGACATCACTAACCGGATCAATCACTGTTTTTGGTGGAAATGATATTTCTACATGGCAAATAATTTACTAGAAGGTGTAGTAGAGTAATAGAAATCCAACAGACCCAACAGTCATGACATGCATGCTGCTGATTCTGTGTCATTGAATCACTCATTGAAAGGGGCATGTTCAAAATAATAGCAGTGTGGAGTTCTATTAGTGAGGTCATTCATTCTTTGAAAAACAGGTGGCAATTATTGCCCTTATTTAAGGAAGGAAGGCAGCAAATGTTGGACATGCTGGTTACAGTGCATTTCTCTCTGAAATTCTGAGGAAAATGGGTCGTTACAGACATTGTTCAGAAGAACAGCGTACCTTGAATAAAAAGTTGATTGGAGAGGGGAAAACATATAAAGAAGTGCAGAAAATGATCGGCTGCTCAGCTAAAATGATCGCAAATGTTTTAAAATGGCAACCAAAACCTGAAAGACATGGAAGAAAGCGAAAAACTACCATTCGAATGGATAGAAGAATTGCCAAAATGGGGCGGACTCAGCCAACAATCAGCTCCAGGAAGATGAAAGAAGGTGTGACGTTCCCTGTGAGGACTGTTACAATTAGAAGACGCCTATGTGAAGCCAAGCTATCTGCAAGAAGTCCCCGCAAAGTCCCACTGTTGGAAAAAAGACGTGTGCTGAAGAGGTTACAATTTGCCAAAGAGCACATTGACTGGCCTAAAGAGAAATGGCGCAACATTTTGTGGACTGATGAAAGTAAGATTGTTCTTTTTGGGTCTAGTGGGCGGAGACAGTTTGTCAGACGACCCCCAAACACTGAATTCAAGCCACAGTACACTGTGAAGACAGTGAAGCATGGTGGTGCAAGCATCATGATATGGGGATGTTTCTCATACTACGGTGTTGGGCCTATTTATCGCATACCAGGGATCATGGATCAGTTTGAATACATCAGAATACTTGAAGAGGTCATGCTGCCTTATGCTGAAGAGGAAATGCCCTTGAAATGGGTGTTCCAACAAGACAACGACCCCAAACACACCAGTAAACGTACAACATCTTGGTTCCAGACCAACAAGATTGACGTTATGGAGTGGCCAGCCCAATCCCCGGATCTTAATCCAATAGAAAACTTGTGGGGTGACATCGAAAATGCAGTTTCTGAGGCAAAACCAAGAAATAGAGAAGAACTGTGGAATGTGGTCAAATCATCCTGGGCTGGAATACCTGATCACAGGGGCCAGAAGTTGGGTGACTCCATGCAACACAGATGTACAGCAGTTCTCAGAAACAGTGCGACTACAACCAAATATTCATGAAGTCATTCAAAGGAAAGCAAAATCTTCAAACATTTCTCAGTTTATATAGTGAATGTTTGAGTTTGTAAAGAAGAATACAAACACTGCGATTTTTTTGAACCGTCTAATATTCACTTTTCTTCAATTTTTATAGAGGAACAACACAAATTTGATCTATTTTTCTTCATGTTTTGATTTGGAATAGAATGTGTCGTGTTCCCAATGCATTTGTGTGGATGGAAATAAAAGCTATTAGAAGGATTTTCAGCTTTATTCACTTTTTTCAACACAATGCTATTATTTTGAACACAACTGTATATATATATATATATATTTATTGTAACAAAAGTATAACACAATAAATGCGCTGTGGAGCGCTATACTTGATGGTGGTGATGACGTCCAAATATGACGTATGGAATACAGTATAAAGTGCAGTTGTGACAAATGAATAAATATAAAGTCCAAAATCAAATCGCTATAAAGTGAATTCTGTGACTCCGGTGACTGGAAGCTAATGTATATTGCACTAGCCAGAAGCGCAATAAAATCGCGCATTTGAGTATATTAAACCACTCCTGGTCATCTGGATCTGAAAGGATATCTTAGAGGATCATCTGGCACAAGTCAGCACATCAGGTGATCAGCAGACTTCACTCTCCGGTTCCAGGGACATCACATCCAATGGTATGGACCAGTCAAGGGCATAAATTTATAATCGCAGGAATCCACCTTAGGGGCTCGTAAAAAACGAGCCAGAGAAAGAATCTCTAATAGTGCAGTATTTTATTGAAAATATGGCACAATAGTGAAACAAAAGTATTTGCACTCACATCTGGCATGAATACAATTTCAAAGATGGCTGCCGGCCTTCCTCATGGCCTGTGCGGCGTGACGTTACTAGCCGGGCTCCTACCTAACGCGTTTCGTGCTTGTGCACATTTTCAAAGGGCCCTTTGAAACCAGTATCTTCCAGAATTATACGAAGCAAAACAATAACCTTCATCTATAACTAAAATCTGACTTTTGAGCTGACCTGAAGAAAAAAAAGATGAAGATTCTAATTCCAGCAGGAATAAACCAAACTCAGTTTATCTCATTTTGTTTGCATTTCTCGTGCCAAAGGTGGCTGACCAGCTTGACCCTGGTAACTGGTGAGAGTCCTGC
The DNA here is from genome assembly GCF_062004578.1 of Staurois parvus. Taxonomy (NCBI): domain Eukaryota; kingdom Metazoa; phylum Chordata; class Amphibia; order Anura; family Ranidae; genus Staurois; species Staurois parvus. The sequence continues at coordinate 1,143,136 of NW_028318579.1, read as the reverse complement.
TGGCTCTTGCTTTCCAAGATTTTACAGATGCCAACCATGTTTTGAACTGTGCTATTTTTTCTGGGATGTAGCCTCTTGTCAATATATAATTATTGCTGCCTGTGCAGAGCCAGTCTCTGCTTATTAATGGTGTTCTGGCCAATTCACGGAGCATATGAAAGAAGCTTTTTAGTTTTTTCTTTGGGATACATGCTCACAAAATAATTCACTCCAGCAGTGTTATCTATACTACAAGCAGTCACCAGGTTCTAGCACAGAGCTGGATTACACACTTCTAGGGGTGTTCTGGCAAGACCCATAGACATATGGAAAGATGTCATAACCGTCTGCTTGTTTAGATGTTTCTACAGTGGATATAAAAAGTCTTCACACCCCTGTTAAAATGGCAGGTTTCTGTGATGTAAAAACAAATAATTTCAGAACATTTTCCACCTTCAATGTGACCTATAAACTGTAGAACTCAAGTGAAAATCAAACTGAAATCTTTTAAGGGGGGGAGTAATCATAAAAAACCAAAATAATGTGGTTGAATAAGTGTGCACACCCTATTATAACTGGGGATATAGAAAAGGTGAACCTGAGGTATATCTACTGGATGCCAAACATCCCTAAAGTGCAAAATTGTATAGGAGAAAACAACCCCCCCTAAGTGGGACTTTCTAGGCATCACCAGAGTATATAAAAGTCCATAACACATTTTTCCACATGCTTTTGGGAGACTTCAGATGTATTTTTGCAAAATTTAGCCGGGCTTGGATGTTTTTCTTCATAAGAAAAGGCTTCCGACTTGCCACTTTTGCTGTAGGTTTTCCAGCTCGGTAAATTGATATTACTTGTTTGTTTGCGTTCGCTTATGGCTCATTTTGGGCCTGATATGCAATAATATGGCCATATATCCCACTGCGATTCTATATAGGCTTACTGCCTTTGTTTTTGACACCCTTTTTAACCATTAGCCGCCCGGCCTATAGCCGTTTGGCGGCCGCAAAAATGCTGTAGCTTTCCGGGGTATACGCCATTTGGCGTCCTCCCGCACATATGCAGTTGCAGAGCCGCGCAGCGGCGCGATCTGTCACCGGCCGTGTACCTCGGACACGTCCGATGACAGATCTGAGTACCGGCCCCCCGTTGCCGGTACCATGTGACCTGCTGTGACCAATCACAGCAGGTCACATGACAGTTGTATACAATGGATGGCTTCATTCATGCCATCCATTGTATACTAGTGTCTAGCTGTGAATGGTCACAGCAGGTCACATGCACATGTCATGTGATTAGCTGTGGCCAAATCACAGCTAAGCACAAAAAAAAACAAAAAAAAAAAGCTGAATGAATCGATGTCATTCAGGTAAATGCTTGCTTATAGCAAAGTAATTCTTTGCTATAAGCAAATTTTGTAAAAAAAAAAAAATACTGATCACTTCCCCAAAGTAGTACAATGTTACTATGGTAACATTGTACTACTTTGGTCATAGCAAAATATGAAAAAAAAATCTTAAAAAAATAAAAAAAAATAAAAAAAAAATACAAAAAAATATATACAGTTGTGTCCAAAATTATTCAACCCCCACTGAAATTGAGTGTTTTGGCCAGTTTGACATTGCTTTTGATCATTCAGTCATCTTGCTTACATTTACATTAAAGAGGCACTTGTAGGTCAGACAAATATAACATAACAGTTATAATGAAATAACCACAAATGTCTTTTCTGTGCTCACAGCATTATCAGTTTTATTCAACCCCCAAGTGACATTCAATCTTAGTACTTAGTACAGCATCCTTTTACAGTTATAACAGCTTTTAAACGTGAAGCATAGCTTGACACAAGTGTCTTGCAGCGATCTACGGGTATCTTCGCCCATTCTTCATGGGCAAAGGCCTCCAGTTCAGTCACATTCTTAGGCTTGCGCACTGCAACTGCTTTCTTTAAGTCCCACCAGAGGTTCTCAATCGGATTTAAGTCTGGTGACTGCGATGGCCACTCCAAAATGTTCCAGCCTTTCCTCTGCAACCATGCTCTAGTGGACTTGGAGGTATGCTTGGGATCATTGTCCTGTTGAAAGGTCCAACGTCTCCCAAGCCTCAGGTGTGTGACGGACTGCATCACGTTTCCATCCAATATCTCCTGGTACTGAAGAGAATTCATGGTACCTTGCACACGCTGAAGCTTCCCTGTACCTGCAGAAGCAAAACAGCCCCAAAGCATGATTGACCCTCCACCATGCTTCACAGTAGGCAAGGTGTTCTTTTCATCATAGGCCTTGTTCTTCCTCCTCCAAACATAGCGTTGATCCATGGGCCCAAACAGTTCTAATTTTGTTTCATCAGTCCACAGAACACTATCCCACAACTTTTGTGGTTTGTCCACATGGCTTTTGGCATACTGCAGTCGACTCTTCTTATTCTTTGGAGACAGCAAGGGGGTACGCCTGGGAGTTCTGGCACGGAGGCCTTCATTACGCAGTGTGCGTCTTATTGTCTGGGCTGAAACTTCTGTACCCACATCTGACAAATCTTTTCTCAGTTCCTCAGCAGTCACACGGGGACTTCTCTCCACTCTACGCTTCAGGTAGCGCACAGCAGTCGAAGTCAGCATCTTCTTTCTGCCACGACCAGGTAGCGTTTCAACAGTGCCCTTTGCCTTGAATTTGCGAATGATGCTTCCTAAGGTGTCTCTTGGTATGTTTAACATCTTTGCAATCTTCTTATAGCCATTGCCCTTCCTGTGAAGAGAAATCACCTCTTCTCTTGTCTTCCTGGACCATTCTCTTGCCTTCACCATGTTTGTAACCACACCAGTAAATGTCTAGAAGGAGCTGAGTATCACAGTCATTTTAAAGCTGCCTAATTGGTGCTTATTATGCTTGATTGCTGCTCGGTGACATCCACAGGTGTTTTCAATACCTGATGGAAAGCACCTGTATGAACCTCTGTTCTTCAGAGTGGTAGTCTTTAAGGGGTTGAATAATTGTGGCAATGAAGAAACCACATAAGAACCATTTACTACTGTATTACATAAACAATTGATGTCATTTTAGTTGCATTTGGGTAGTTACAACGTCCTTGTAGGATTTGATTCTGAATACAATTCCAAATGTACACTATAGTCCCTAAACCCCTTTACAGCATTGGGGGTTGAATAATTTTGGACACAACTGTATATATATATTTTTTTTTTTTTTTCATACTGTCACCAGTCAGTGTCCCTGTTCACCGCCATGCCAGTTATATGATGACGCTGTACTGCACTGTTGACAGTATGTAAAAAAAAAAATAGTGAAAATAATTTTTTTCATTTTTTCATTTTCCGAAAAATTATGACAAAAAAAATACAACTTCAAAAAAACTCGCCATTCCTCTTATGAAGTACGTCGGACTGTCTACTCTGCAAAAAGGGGTCATTTAGGGATATCTGTACTGTTCTGACATTTGGGGGATATCTGTACTGTCCTGACATTTGGGGGATATCTGTACTGTCCTGACATTTGGGGGATATCTGTACTGTCCTGACATTTGGGGGATATCTGTACTGTCCTGACATTTGGGGGATATCTGTACTGTTCTGACATTTGGGGGATATCTGTACTGTTCTGACATTTGGGGGATATCTGTACTGTTCTGACATTCCTGGACCTCAAGAAATTAGATTGGCTGTCAGTACTTCAGGATTGATCAATTTTCAGATCTATACCATAGTTTGTGAACTCTATAACTTTCCTACAAACTAAATAATACATCCTAATTTGGGTTATTTTCACCAAAGACATGGAGCAGAATACATCTCGGCCTAAATTTATGAAGAACAATTATTTATTTGTAAACTTTTATAACAGAAACAAAGAAAAACTTGTTTTTTTTCAAACTTTTTGGTCTTTTTTTGTTAATTTAGGAAAAAATAAAAACCCCAGCGGTGATTAAATACCACCAAAAGAAAGCTCTAGTTGTGTGAAGAAAATTATAAAATTTTAGTTTGGGTACAATGTTGTATGACCGCGCAATTGTCATTCAAAGTGTGAGAGCGCTGAAACCTGAAAACTGGCCTGGGCAGGAAGGTGTAAAATTGCCCGGTATTGAAATGGTTAAAGATCCTTTGGATGAACGGTTATTCATAATACTGGAGGACCATAGGGCTCATGGAATTATATCTCTCTACTCACTGCTAGATAATAGCGGCTTCAACATAACACACATCTGCCCTAACAGCGGTGGGTGTGTTACTAGATCTAATAAGCCCTCATCTCTCTCTTTTTGCTGTATAGGACTATGAGGCTATGATTGTTTCTAGCTTGGTTACTTTATGGTTACTATTGTCACTTTTTATATGTAGCCTGCCTCTGCGGCTATCGGAGCAGCCTCAGTGCTTTCCTGGGGGGGCCTTGGCTAGGTTTGGTGCCAGTCTGGATGAGGTCTGGGGAGGAGTCATGGACCTGGTCACACATCAAATACTTTTAATATGGCAGAAATTGATGCTTTTTCACTTGGTCTCTATTACAGTATGTTGTGAGTATTATGATCTGGACATTTATACAACAATATGGTCTACAACTGTCATTATCATTATTGTATGACTGTAATATATGTGTTTCAGTCCTTAGAGGCCACATGTCTTATGTACAGAGTTTTTTGACCATGAAGAAGGAATAAAGTTACTCTGAAACGCGTTAGTTGCTACCTAGGAATTCTGTCATGTCGACATCATTTTGAATGGTATCATTATAATTATTGAATGTAAAACCGCCTATTCAATGTTATATGGCTTTCACTCATCTATGCCTAATAAAATATGATGTAACTTTTATATACTCTGGTGATGCCTATTAAGTCCCACTTAGCGGGGTTGTTTTCTCCTATACTTTTATAACTGGGGATGTAGCTGTGTGCAGAATTAAGCAATCACATTCATAATCATGTTAAATAGGAGTCAGTACACGCCTGCCATCATCTACAGTGCCTCTGATTAACCCCCAAAAAAGTTCAACTGTTCTAGTAGGTCTTTCCTGACATTTTCTTAGTTGCATTCTACAGCAAAAGCCATGGTCCGCAGAGAGCTTCCAAAGCCTCAGAGGGATCTCACTGTTAAAAGGTATCAGTCAGAAGGGTACAAAAGAATTTCCAAGGCATTAGACATATCATGGAACACAGTGAAGACCGTCATCAAGTGAACAAAATATGGCGCAACAGTGACATTACCAAGAACTGGATGTCCTTCTAAAATTGAAGATAAGACGAGAAGAAAACTGGTCTGGGAGGCGGCCAAGAGGCCTACAGCAACATGAAAGGAGCTGCAGGACTATCTGGCAAATATTGGCTGTTTGGTACATGTGACAACAATCCTCCATATTCTTCATATGTCTGGGCTGTGGGGTAGAGTGGCAAGACGGAAGCCTTTTCTTATGAAGAAAAACATCCAAGCCCGGCTAAATTTTGCAAAAAACACATCTAAAGTCTTCCAAAAGCATGTGGGAAAATGTGTTATGGTCTGATGAAACCAAGGTTGGACTTTTTGGCCATGATTCCAAAAGATATGTATTGCGCAAAAACAACACTGCACATCACCAAAACAACACCATACCCACTGTGAAGCATGATGGTGGCAGCATCATGCTTTGGGGCTGTTTTTCTTCAGCTGCAACTGGGGTCTTAGTCAAGGTAGAGAGATCCAAATATCAGTCTATATTGGCACAAAACCTTCAGGCTTCTACTAGAAAGCTGAACATGAAGAGGAACTTCATTTTTTAGCATGACAACGATCCAAATCAACAAAGAAACGGCATCACCAGAAGAAGATTAAAGTTTTGGAATGGCCCAGCCAGAGCCCAGACTTGAATCCGATTGAAAATCTGTGGGCTGATCCGAAAAGGGCTGTGCACAGGAGATGCCCTCACAATCTGACAGATTTGGAGTGTTTTTGCAAGGAAGAGAGCACAAATATTGCCAAGTCCAGATGTGCCATGCTGATAGACTCCTCCCCAAAAAGACTGAGTGCTGGAATCACATCAAAAGGGGCTTCAACAATGTATTAGTTTAAGGGTGTGCACACTTATGCAACGATATTATTGTAGTTTTTTATTTTTACTTCCCTCCACCTAAAAGATTTCAGTTTGTCGTTCAACTGAGTTGTACAGTTTATAGATCACATTAAAGGTGGAAAAAGTTCTGAAATTATTTATCTTTGTCTAATTTTTTTACATCACAGAAACCTGACATTTTAACAGACTTTTTATATCCACTGTATGTGAAGATTTACTTCTTATATATTTAAATCCCTTAGGAGGAATATCAGACCATTGTTTTCTCCATTGGATGTTATGAAGAATATGTGGCAGTTGGTGGAATATGCCCAATGAGTCTATCCCATATACCCTACGACATATTCATGGTGGTTTACTTTTAAGAACTTGACTTTGACTAGTTTGACACAATGTGGACTCTTTTATTGAATGCAACATGTCAGAATCAAGCAGCTATTGGAGTGTTCGTATCCTGGCCAAGATTGTAATGATTGGGGCTTTATGAATTATTGAACAATGAAGTGTTGCTTTTATGATCACTTTGTATGTCCATCTTGGTGTGCTGTAGTGAGATCATTGATTAAAAAAAAAAAAAAAAAAAGATATAGGGGTTGTACTTATAGCCAGGATTCTTTTATTGAGGAATCTGCTACAACTTTGTTTCCTCTGTCACTGTCAGGAATGGACTCAGCACTGGTGGTGGGACTCACCTGCCGTGTGGGCTGCAGTACCAGGGCTGACCAGCGGGTGCTCTCAGCAGCCAGAAGCTCACTCCTGTAGTCAGCCAACACCTGGGGCTGATTGCAGGAGGTGTATTTAAGGAATGACCAGGCCTGTGATCAGGGCCTTGGTGTATGTTTCCCATGAGCCCCTGTACCTGGTATCCTGTTTTCCTGCCTCGTTGCTGACCCTGCTTTGATCCTGACCTCTGCTGACCGTCTCCTGTTGAACCCCTGGCTTGCCTGACCATCCTTCTGCCTGATCCTTGGTACCGCGCTGCTCGCTACCTGCTGAACCTGGCTTGTGACCCCGACTATTCTCTGCTTGCTCCTCCTGTACCACGCTGCCCGCACGATACCAACCCGGCCTGTCTGACTACGCTTACTTCACCCGACGATCCATCCATTCCGCACGGATCACCTTTAGTAAGTCTGCCTGCCTCTTCCCATCAGACTCCGTTCCTGCACTCCCCTGCCAGTACTCTCTCAGGGGTCGCGACCTGGTTCCAGTCTGCACCAAGTCCATCCCCACCATCAGGGGCCCTGGTGAATAGCAGGCTGGGACTTAGACCCCGCGCCCTGAGGAAATCCGTGCTGTGGGCTGCTAGAGACATTGCCAGGCGGCACCTGACAGTACCTTACGGCCTGCCTGACCATTCCACCTCTCCAGCCTGACTACGCCTGTGTTCCTGAAGCCTGCTACTTCCCTGTGTCAGTCCACACATTTCTGGTCATACCCGGATCCCTAACAGTCACCTGAGACATTATTATTAAAAGAAATTAATTTGGCACAGAGCAGAACCTTGAGGCTTTTTTTGTTTTTGTGTCTCAACATGCCAACCACCAATGTGGAACAATATTCAAGATCTAAAAGCCTGTGAACACTCACAGACCTGTAATGAATCAATGACAGCCAAATATCATTTTATTTGACTTCTCTTTTGTACTGATAGAAAACCTGATGTCTGGAACTGGAGTTTTCCTTAAGCAAGGGCTGAATTGCATACATTTAATTCAATCTACGCATACAGATATAGAAAACGTTGCCATATAGGTTCCAGGATGGTCTTCGGATTCCATGACAGCAGAGAAGAAAAGATTCTTCGTCATCACCACTGTCAAGCTGAGCTATAAATATTACATTTACAGATGTACTGGAGAAGATACTAATTAGATTTCTGGATAATTAACATGACATTTTCTGGAGAACTAGTGTAATTAAAGGTTATGAGAGTTACAGCTTCGGTTGATATTACTTGCTCCTTACACTGCAGGGCGATCTTGCTGCACTGCTCCCAAAATTCTGCCGCACTGTCCAGGAGTCGTGCAGATACTTTTTTTTTATCACAAATACAAGTCACTAAGTATAAAGAAGAAAAAAAATACAAACACAAACATAAAAAAGGCGTAAAGCAAAGTACTGTTTGAAGTGTACCAAAAGTAATGACCAATGGAAAGAGCACAGTATGCTTTTAAAGTGGTTGTAAACCTCTGAAATGAAAAATGAACAATATCATTCTGTAGTGTGTACTTGACTTTATCCAAAACACCGAGTGTGATGTCGGTCTCCTCTCTCATTCTTCTGCTGTGCTCATGAGTCACTTCTGAAAGTCTATGCCAACAAAAGGCGATCCCTGGAGATGGCCCCGTGCCCCCTCCAGCACACAGCGGGTGATTGACAGCCCAAGCTGTGCATGTTTCCCTATGATAGTAATTGGGTATATAGAGCAATAAGTGTCATGTGTAATTAAATGTCTATGCAGAACAACCAAAAGTTCATAGAGTCCAAGCATTCAGGGTAACTTCTTGCAGATCTCAATGCACCAGATGCAGTACCTCTAAAGAGAATGAAGTACACCATATTGCCAAAATTATTGGGCTGCCTGACTTTACACACACATGAACTTTAACGGCATCCCAGTCTTAGTCCGTAGGGTTCAATATTGAGTTGGCCCCGCCCTTTGCAGCTATAACAGCTTCAACTCTTCTGGGAAGGCCATCCACAAGGTTTAGGAGGGTGTCTATGGGAAGGTTTGACCATTTTTCCAGAAGAGCATTTGTGAGGTCAGGCACTGATGTCAGACGAGAAGGCCTGGATCGCAGTCTCCGCTCTAATTCATCCCAAAGGTGTACTATTGGGTTGAGGTCAGGACTCTGTGCAGGACAGTCAAGTTCCTCCACCCCAAACTCACTCATCCATGTCTTTATGGACCTTGCTTTGTGCACTGGTGCGCAGTCATGCTGGAACAGGACGGGGGAAACCCCAAACCTTTCCCACAAAGTTGGCCTACCACTTGGTGGCTGAGTTGCTGTTGTTCCCAGTTGCTTCCACTTTGTTAGAATCCCACTAACAGTTGAGTGTGAAATATTTTGTAGCAAGGAAATTTCATGGATGGACTTATTGCACAGGGGGCAACCTATCATGGTACCACGCTTGGAGTCACTGAGCTCCTGAGAGCGACCTATTCTTTCACAAATTTTTTTAGAAGTCGTCTAGATGCCTAGGGGCTTGATTTTATACACCTTTGGCGATGGAGGTGAATCCAATGATTTGGAGGGCTGTCCCAATACAGTGTATCTCTAGGTGAATGGATAAGAAGAACAGCAGGGCTAAATCTGAGTGTAGTCAATTAAAAAAGGTTAGTTTTAGAAAGAGGATTCGGCAGCCTTGAAATGCATAGCTCTGCCACCTGACATGCTGACTACATCACTTCCAGTCTGCTCTGCATTCCACAGAAGTCCTGCTCCATCTTGTTGGTTTTCACTTCCTCATCAAAGCTGTCATCCAGCATGGAGTTCCCACTTTCCAGGCTGCAAGGTTTAGGAGGAGGCTCCCCATCCCAGGTACATGAGCCAATCACTCACAGATTACATACAAAAAGTGCCATTTCTTCTTCCAAAGCGAGTTGCCAATTTATTAGTGTTTAATGCTGCACTTAGTTTGGCACCCCCGATTGTGTTCTCTTGGTCCTGCAGGTGTATCCATCTACCCAGTGATCCTATCCTGGTCTGAGGTCACCAGAATCCCTTACTATGTGATGAGCCTGATTTTTACTGTCACAATGTGAGATTGCTATTTGTCTTTTCTCCACAATAAATCTGTTAACATACTACGCTCAGATTGTGCCCTGTTCTTCTTATAGGTTTCCCTATGAGACTGTGTGGGGGGAGTGAGGTGTCCATTCCTGCCACTCATTTCTCAGATTACACTCAGCTTCCTGCTCTATGCTGTGCAGTTTGCAGAAATGCTGTGTAAATTTTGAGTTTGAACAGATGTAGAGGAGACAGCATCGCAAATAAAAAGGTACAAGTGATGTAGGAGGATTTCTTTCATCTCTCTGTATCACCTGAGGCCAGTCACTTCACTGGGAATAGGTAAGGGTTTACAACCACTTTAAAAGGTAGCCAATAAATACAAAGCTAGAGCTTTTAATGACATCTCTCTGATCTACTAGCACTCCCCAGATATGATGTACCTCGTTTTGGCCACACTTCACTGAAGATCTAATTACTGTTCTATACTTACATGTAGAGCCAACAGTTTTTATACTGTTTTAACTACTTTGTAGATTTTTTTATTTTTTTACATATATTTTATTTTAGTTATACAGTGCCTTGAAAAAGTATTCATACCCCTTAAAATTGTCCACATTTTGTTATCTAACAACCAAAAATGTAAATGTGACAGAAGTCACCTAATTAGTAAATAGAATCCACCTGTGTGTAGTTTAATCGCAGTACATACACAGATGTTCGGTGAAGCCCTCAGAGGTTTGTTAGAGAACATTAGTGAACAAACAGCATCATGAAGGCCAAGGAACACACCAGATGGGTCAGGGCTAAAGTTGTGGAGAAGTTTAAAGCAGGGATAGGTTATGAAAAAAAATATCCCAAGCTTTGATCATTTTACGGAGCACTGTTCAATCCATATTCCGAAAATGGAAAGAGTATTGCACTACTGCAGACCTACCAAGACATGGCCGTCCACCTAAACTGACACACCGGGCAAGGAGAGGCCCATGGTAACTCTGAAGGAGCAGCAGAGATCCACAGCTCAGGGGGGCGAATCTGTCCACAGGACAACTATTAGTCGTGCACTCCACAAATCTGGCCTTTATGGAAGAGTGGCAAGAAGAAAGCCACTGTTGAAGGAAAGCCATAAGATGTCCCGTTTGCAGTTTCCAAGAAGCCATGTGGGGAACACAGCAAACATGTGGAAGAAGGGGCTCTGGTCAGATGAGACCAAAATTGAACTTTTTGGCATCAAAGGAAAACGCTATGTGTGGCGGAACACTAACACTGCACATCACCCTGAACACACCATCCCCACCGTGAACCATGGTGGTGGCAGCATCATGTTGTGGGGATGCTTTTCTTCAGGAGGGACAGGGAAGCTGGTCAGAGTTGATGGGAAGATGGATGGAGCCAAATACAGGGCAATCTTAGAAGTTCACCTTCCAGTAGGACAACGACCCGAAACATCCAGCCAGAGCTACAATGGAATGGTTTAGATCAAAGCATATTCATGTGTTAGAATGGCCCAGTCACAGTCCAGACCTAAATCCAATGGATAATCTGTGGCAAGACTTGAAAATTGCTGTTCCCAGACGCTCTCCATCCAATCTGACAGAGCTTGAGCGATTCTGCAAAGAACGGGCAGAAATGTCCCTCTCTAGATGTGCAAAAGATGGTAGAGACATCCCCAAAAAGACTTGCAGCTGGAACTGCAGCCAAAGGGGGTCCTACAAAGTATGGACTTTGGGGGGCTGAATACAAATGCAGCCACACTTTTCACAGATTTATTTGTAAAATATTTTGAAAACCATTTCTCATTTTCCTTCCACTTCACAATGATGTGCCACTTTGTGTCGGTCTATCACATCCAATCCCAAAAAATACATTGACGGTTTTGGTTGTAACATGACAACATGTGGAAAATGTGAAGGGGTATGAATACTTTTTTAAAGGCACTGTATATGTTTGAATATTGTTTTACCAGGGCACAGGCGGACTATACTCTGCCACTACCTCCATAGCTGTACATGCGTGCCATGTGTTATAGCTCTTGGACTTCTTTTCAATAAGATTAAACCACCCATTGTATGGATATTGTTACACTAGAAGCATTGAGCTTGAGGTAACAAGATACTAGAAGATTATATTAAAAAAATGTTTGTAAAAACAAAAACTACAATAAATTAATAACCTACAAAGGCTTTCTAGAGTGCGGCCTATTGACAAATTTTGGGCATTATAGTTTTTCGTCATTTTAACACTTGGCATGTGTGGGTATCTATTAATTTGGCACAACCCCGTCTTTTATATTTTACCAGAACAATTACATTGGCCATACATTATACAAAATATAGAAATTGTATAATGTATGGCCAGCCTTCGGTATTTTATTTTTTTGTGTGTGTACTATAATTTGATTAGGTGTCGTTTTTTCCTGAAAATGTGTGTGGATAGACAGTTTGGCAAATATGCAACATAAAATATTGCAACTGCCAACATACAGGGCGGGGCTGTTGTTAGAAATCATGGGACCCCGTATAGCCTACCCGACAGGAACAAAGGGCCTCCCTCCCAAAAAATATAATTTTTGCTAAAAACACATTATGAGCGGACACAAACACAACATAACTTGATCCAGGGAATATCTGACTGCCCCTCGGGGGATCAGGAAGGAATTTGTTTCCCAGCAGGAGCAAATTTGATCATGCTTTGCTAGGTTTTTTTTTTGCCTTCCTCTGGATCAATTGTGGGTGTAAGATAACTTTTTTTTTTTCCTATGGTTGAACTGGATGGACTTTTGTCTTTTTTCAGCCAGATTAACTATGTAACTATATAACTTTCCGAATTTCTGCTAAATCTAAAAGATAAAACTGTATTGATTTAATAAAGCTCTGTGTGTAAATGAGGTCTTGGGGCTCATTCACATGGGTGCTCTGGCCCATATAGTGTGAATCAGTGGTTTAAGTGGCTGGAGCTGTGTGCAGGCAGCCTATGTTATGCTATGGGGAAATAGCTGTACGAACACAGCCACAGGTCCTAATTTGACAGGTTTGTGGGAAGAGGTGTACGACCCTGAACACATAGCAGCTGTACGAACACAGCCACAGGTCCCAGGTGTGAAGGTAGAGGTGTACGACCTTGAAAACAGACGGTATACATTCGGGGCCAAAAACCCACACCAGCACCCCTGTGAAATTAGGACCTGCGACTGTGTTCATTCACCTGCTGGGTACCCATAGACTAATGGGCGGCGACCTATGAACAAACCACTATTTAACATGGCCAGAGTACCCGTGTGAATGAGCCCTTAGGGCTCATTCACATGTGAGGTTGAGCAAAACCCCATGAATGAAACATGATTTTACCCCCCCCTCCAACTGCTACCCCCTTTAGCTGCAGAGACAGAAGCTGGGGGTGTACACAGGCCATGACTGTGATTGAATTGTACCCCTTGTTGCTTTTGCAGAGTGTAGTGCCTGCCAATAGCAAGACCCATTCCAGTAAATGGCAATAATTTATAAGCAACCCCAGTGTTGAAGGGGTTTAACCCCTTGGCACCGGCGCCTCCCGGCCCTTTAAGGGTTTCAAAAGCCGGGAGGCAGGGTGGGGTTTAGGGTCAAGTGACTGCTGTGTAACGCCGTCACGGCGGTCACATGATCAAGAAAGGTTCCAATCGAAAGAGGAGATCGGGACCTTTCTGTGAGTACCGGACATGTGTGCTGGGAGCGCGCAGGGCGTGCGCTCTCAGCGCGTTTTTTTTTTTAATAGAACGCAAATGTGTGGACGCTCGGCATCTAGGCCCAGACGCCAGGAGGCTGCACATTTGCGTTCAGCCGGCGCCAAGAGGTTAAGCAGGTGGTATGTAGGTGATACAGTATGTCAAATGCTCCCTGCAGAGCAATCTGAATGTGGATCACTCTTCAAAGATCAAAGCTAGTGTACATTTTGTACAGCCCTTTTGGGGGACTTTGGTGAAATATCAGGGGCCTAAATAGACCCCTGATGTCTCACTTTTGAGACAGAAAAAGGGAATGAGGATAGAGTCCTCAATCCTGTTCTCTGCAGCCTCAGCTGCACTACAGATAGATGAACAGCAAGTGCTTTGTACAGAAGCTCCCAGTTCAGTCACATCAAAACACAATAGCAAGCAGTAACAATCTCTCACTGTTTTCACTCTGGAAATGAAGGGGCTGGTAAATATTACATATTTCTTGGCCCCCCCTCTCCATTCTCCATCTTGACACAGATGCTCCTGTTTCCCACAGCATCTGCAGCCGGCAGGAGGGAGAGAAGGGGAATCTGGTAGCACTGTGGCACACAGGAGGATCGGAGCTGCAGAAAGGGGGGAGTCAGACTGTGGGGGAGAGTGACTTGAGTGGCTGGGGGTGCAGTTACTGGAACCAATCCTCCTGTGGTTTCAGGGACTGTTGCTGCTCTTTGGAACACCCCCTTCCTGCTTGTCAGTTGCATGGGCCCCCCTGTTGAATGAATGGGTCCTGAGTCCCGCACAGGAGAGCCAGTTGTACTGCCTTATCAGCGGCCCAGCTACAGCTCCTCTGCTTTCAGAAAATCTATATTTCTATATCGTAGTTTTCTAGCACAAAATGTAAATTTTAATGTGTGTGGAAAATTTATGAAATTCCCTGGACTTCAAGTTGTTAAAGGATAAGTTCACCTTTGGAAACATGTTATGTGTTCCACCTGTTTTTAGAGTGTAACATGTAACATGTTCCCACAGCTGCAGCAGCGCCCGTTGCCTCGCCTCCCCCGACATATATTACGGGGAGAAGTCTACCCTCACTATCAAATTTTAAAACAGCATGGCCGTGAGGGGCTACGCCCACATGGCTGCATCATTCAATCATGGACTTCCATGAATGAATGCACTGCAAATCCCGACGGCCTTAGCGGCTGTGGGCTTGTACTTTTCAATGAGCTACCACGGTGCTGTGGTAGTTCATTGAAGCTTCCTGTCAGTATATCTACTTGACCGTACATCCCATATACCCCGTACATCCCATACATTCCGTACATCCCATATACATCCAGTACATCCCGTACATCCAGTACATCCCATATACCCCCTACATCCCATACACCCCGTACATCCCATACATCCAGTACATCCCGTACATCCCATACATCCAGTACATCCCGCAAATCCCATTCACCCTGTACACCCTGTAAATCCCATACATCTAGTACACCCGTACATCCCATATACCCTGTACACCCCATAAGTCCTGTACACCCCATACATCTAGTACACCCCATACATCAGATGCATGCAGTACACCCCGTGCATCCAGTACACCCTGTGCATCCAGTACACCCCGTGCATCCAGTACACCCTGTACATTCCCTACATCCCCTACGACAAGCAGATATTCTGAAAGGTCTTCAGGAGACCTGCATGGCATCAGCAATCTACTGATTGCTGGTGCAATGCTTTCCAGGCTCCTGTAGAATAAAATAATAATTGCACATTTTTTTACCTGCAAAAGGTGAACTTATCCTTTAAACTTCAGCTTGATGGATTATTTCAAATGAATCTAATAAAACAATTAAATTGTGGACTGCATGGCAGATCAATAAGTTTCAAAAACATTTCTACTGTAAGCTCCCAGGATCAGGGCTCACCTATCCCTCTTGTGTTAAACTGTATTGTTGCTGTATTGTCTCCCGTTATATTGTAAAACACTGAGCAAACTGTTGGCGCTATATAAATCCTGTATAATAATAATATATAAATCCTGTATAATAATAATAATAATATATAAATCCTGTATAATAATAATAATATATAAATCCTGTATAATAATAATAATATATAAATCCTGTATAATAATAATAATATATAAATCCTGTATAATAATAATAATAATAATATATAAATCCTGTATAATAATAATAATAATATATAAATCCTGTATAATAATAATAATAATAATGGACGGCGCCACTGGACATGTATAGGATGCTACCCCAAAAAACAACAAACACACAGCAGGGAAGCAGCTGTCTACTCTCTGGAAACCCAATGCAATGCAATAAAAAATTATTTAAAGCGGCGCTCCCCAACACCCTATTAACATGCTTATATCATAGATATAAAGACATAGATATAACATTTATAGGTAAAGTTGATCCAGGGAATATCCGATTGCCTCTCGGGGGATCAGGAAGGAATTTTTTTCCCTGCAGGAGCAAATTGGATCGTGCTTTGCTGGGTTTTTTTGCCTTTCTCTGGATCAACTGTGGGTGTAGGATTATAACTTTTGTTTTTTTAATGGTTGAACTGAATGGACTTTTGTCTTTTTTCAGCCAGATTAACTATGTAACAGACCATCACTGTATTAAAATGCAAAATGACTAAAGTGGAAAAAATGCAAACAAAGTGCTATGTGCAAAAACAAAACCCTAGTTTTTGTATTGTAAGTGCTGTATATATCCAACCAATATTACCACATTCTAATATATCTAACAATTATAGAGCGCATCTCATCTTGAAACATGAACATAAATGTTCTAATTAATACAAGAAATATATATGACAATGCTTATATGTGCAAAAGACAACCAACATATATAACAATTATTATATGTATACCAAACCAATATATCTATATATCTTAATAGACCATAACTAACAGTACTATTAATATATATATATTGGTTTGGTATACATATAATAATTGTTATATATGTTGGTTGTCTTTTGCACA